>NW_027256885.1:61552822-61782822 GCF_029215685.1 Pituophis catenifer annectens
CGTGATAAACATTTGCAGCAGCTTAGGAGGCGTGCTAGGGATTAGAACTGAGTCACTGGACCACACCCCAGAGACTATATAATAGAGGGTAGTGGTCAAAGGATCCTTGTGACGAACAAAGCAAAACCTTGGACAGTCACTAAAGCCTCGTCCGGAACTGCTGGGAGGAATATTATTTCTGTTTGGACTTTCTTGAACGTTCGTATCTTATCTGTCTGTTTGTGAAAATAAAGTCCCTTGGCAGACGGTGTGTCTATCGCTGCCAAGTGGGGAGATAAGAACTGGGTGTGTTCCAAAGTGTTTCCTTAACCCTCGACTGGCTGTGTGTGTGTGTGTGGGTACGGGGACAGATCACATTTTATGACAACAGATGTTAAAGCTACTGGTCTATAATCATTAAGGGATACCACTACTGTCTGCTTAGGGACTGGCACTATAATGGATGTCTTCAGGCAGGTCGGGATAGAGCACTGCGACAGGGATAGATTGAAAACATCCATGAACACTCCAGCTAGCTCTGCAATCCCTGACAACTCGTCTCATGATCTACCCTCTTAAACCATTTTTAGTGGGTTTTAATCACTTTAAATGGTTTCTGATTTTATTTATTTACTTTTTACCATGATGTTTTACTTTTTACCATGATGTTTTATTTTAGAGGTACAGCACTTGATTGTGAGATGGGTGGCTATTAATGTGACACATAAAATAAATAAGTAAATTCTTTTTTTGGGGGGGGGTTGCCAGCATGAGGGCTTTGGTAGATAGTCAAACATAAAAATGACCCTCCCACCCCAAATAAAATACTGCGTTAAAGAATCTGCAGCTTTTCATTTAGGAGGGAGTGTTTCAATGCTTCTTCTCTATGCAACTCTCATCACACACCTATTTGCAAGAGAAATTGACCAAGATAGCTTGGTTAAATAAGGAAAGTTGAATGTGAATATGAAATCAACCTTCGACACGTTGGATAAGTGTTTTGCTTTTCCAAATTTCAATTACAATTTTTCCTAGTCCTAATTGGATTTGCTTCTTCTTCTCTTCATGTTCTCCAGTGCCCATCCTTCAATTTGTTTTCTTGTCAAGGCAAATGAGAGGACATTCTACCTGGGGCTACCTGGGGCTGATGAGAACTGTAATCCATCACAGCTGAAGAGGCCAATCTTGGGGGAGATTGAAATCTGGGATTTCACATTAGAAAGATACTTGGAATAGTTCACTGAATTCAAGTGAGCTGTGCATGGCTTCCTATCAGAGGGATCCGGAAGAGGACAGCTGGTCAAATCTCAGTGGTATTATTTATTTATTTATTTATTTATTTATTTATTTATTTATTTATTTATTTATTTATTTATTTATTTATTTATTTATTTATTTATTTATTTATTTGATTTGATTTGATTTGATTTTTATACCGCCCTTCTCCAACAGGACTCAGGTCGGTGAACAGCCGAGATAAAACATAACATATAAAATTTAAAAAACGGTTTAAAAGACATTAAATAATTTCGGCCCTCAATTTAAAACAACCCAGTTAAACCCAATTTCAAATTAAAACCAAAAGGATGGGATCAAGCCAGCCCGGCTAGATGAAATAGATGTGTTTTCAGGGCCCGACGAAAAGTCCGGAGGTCTGGTATCGTGCGTATCTCTGGGGGTAGGTCGTTCCAGAGGGCAGGTGCTGCCACAGAGAAGGCTCTCTCCCTGGGGGTCGCCAGCCGACATTGTCTGGCCGACGGCACCCTGAGGAGGCCCTCTCTGTGCGAATGAACTGGCCGGTGGGAGGCTATTGGCGGCAGAAGGCGGTCTCGTAGATACCCTGGCCCTAAGCCATGGAGCACTTTAAAGGTGGTCACCAACAACTTGAAGCGCACCCGGAAGACCACCGGAAGCCAGTGCAGCTCGCGCAGGAGAGGTGTCACATGGGAGCACCCCGTCGCTCACATAATCCCCCGCGCGGCCACATTCTGGACCAACTGGAGCCTCCGGGTGCACCCCAAGGGGAGCCCCATGTAGAGAGCGTTGCAGTAGTCCAGGCGGGAAGTGACGAGTGCCTGAGTGACCGTGCGTAGGGAGTCCCGATCCAGAAAGGGACGCAACTGGTGTATCAGGCGGACCTGATAAAAAGCCCCCCTGGCCACGGCCGTCATATGCTCTTCTAAAGACAGCCGTGCATCCAGGAGGATGCCCAAGTTGCGAGCCCTCTCCATGGGAGCCAGTGATTCGCCCCCAATAACCAGCAATGGCACCAGCTGGCTATATCGGGACGCCGGAAGCCACAGCCACTTGGTCTTGGAAGGGTTGAGTCGGAGCCTGTTTCTCCCCATCCAGGCCCGCACGGCCTCCAGGCACCGGGACATCACTTCAAGGGCATCGTTGGGGTGGCCTGGGGTGGAGATGTACAGCTGAGTATCATCAGCGTATTGATGGAACTCCACCCCAAAGCCACGGATGATCTCACCCAGTGGCTTTACATAAATGTTGAACAGAAGGGGCGAGAGGACCGACCCTTGCGGCACCCCACAAACAAGTCGCCTTGGGGTCGACCGCTGCCCCCCTGTCAACACAGATTGCGACCGGTCAGAGAGGTAGGAGGAGAACCACTGCAAAATGGTGCCCCCTACCCCCAACCCCTCCAACCGGTGCAACATGATACCATGGTCGATGGTATCAAAAGCCGCTGAGAGATCTAACAGGTCCAGGATAGAGGAACAACCCCTATCCCGAGCCCTCCAGAGATCATCCACCAACGCGACCAATGCCGTTTCCATGCTGTGCCCAGGCCTGAAGCCGGACTGGAGCGGATCTAGATAGACAGCTTCATCCAGGTACTGTGGAAGCTGCCGTGCCACCACACTCTCAACAACCTTCGCAATAAAATGAAGGTTGGAGACTGGACGATAGTTAACCAAAACAGCTGGATCCAGAGAGGGCTTCTTGAGGAGGGGCCTCACCACCGCTTCTTTCAAGGCGGCCGGTAGGACACCCTCTCTCAAAGAAGCATTAATAATCCTCTGGAGCCAGCCTCGTGTAACCTCCCGGGAAGCCAGTACCAAACAGGAGGGACACGGGTCCAATAAACATGTGGTCGCGTTCAGCCGTCCCAGAATCCTGTCCATGTCCTCAGGAGCCACAGGATCAAACTCCTCCCAGATAACACTATCAAGACCTGCCTCAATCATCCCATCCGGACTTACCCAGTCAGAGGCCAGACCTTCCCGAATCTGAGCGATCTTGTCATACAGATACTGCACAAAATCCTCAGCTCGACCCTGCAAGGGATCATCCCGTGCTCCCAGATGGAGGAGGGAGAGGGTCACCCTAAACAGAGTGGCTGGGCGATTATCTGATGACACAATAAGGGCGGCAAAATAGCTAGATTTTGCCGCTTTTATCGCCACTAGGTAGGTCTTAATATGAGACCTCACCAGTGTTCGGTCGGATTCGGAATGGCTGGTCCTCCAACCGCTCTCCAGGCGTCTTTTCCAGCGCTTCATCTTTCTCAGCTCCTCGGAGAACCAAGGAGCTAGGTGAGTTCAGTGCCGGGTCAGAGGCCACAAAGGCACGACGTGGTCCAAAGACCATGACAAGGGTTCGATGACTATATCCCCTGTATCAAGGCCACTCGACCATTGACCAGAGATAAAAACTAAGTCCAGAGTGTGCCCGCCCGTGTGAGTAGGGCCATGAATTAACTGAGTCAGGTCCATGGCCGTCATGGAAACCATGAACTCCCAAGCCACCTCAGATGTTTCACCGATGGATGGCAGGTTGAAATCCCCCATGACCAAAAGTCTGGGGGTATCAACTGCCACCTCAGCTATGATGTTGAGCAGCACAGGCAGGGCTGTTGCCACGTGGCAGGGAGCCAGGTACGTGATCAACAAGCCCATCTGCACTCCACGGCCCCACTTCACAAGAAGGGACTCACATCCGGCTATCTGTGGAACAGTGGTCTCCCTCGGATCAAGAACTTCCTTTATAATAACCGCCACCCCCCCCGCCACCCCCCTGAGCTCTTGGCTGGTGGAATGCACGGAAGCCTGGTGGGCACATATCTATGAGGGGAACTCCCCCCTCCTGGCCCAACCAGGTATCCGTAATACCTGCCAGGTCTGCTCCCCCCTCCTGAATAAGATCGCAAATGAGGGGGGCTTTATTTACCACGGACCTGGCATTGCACAACAACAGCTGAAGGCTCGGGCCCTGAGAATCTGAACAGCCTGGGGAACGAGAAGGGCTATGGGGACCAGGGCGTGCCACCGCTCGGAGATAGTGAGTGCGCACCCCCACCACATGATATGGCCCCCTGCTCCCACCATATCTGCCCCTCCCACTCAGCGTATTGATGGAAAAGCCCTTAGCAGAATGAACTCTAATGCCCCCCTTACCCCCGGAATCCGCACCCTCCGTGGCCTGACTGGCAGCTGGGCCAGACCCCTCCCCCGTGGGTAAACCCACACAACCGTCCCGCCCCCTAGAACCCCTTAAAAATCTATCTAAAATTTCCCCAGAAAACCCCTCAATCCCCTTTTTGCAACATGCCACCTCTCGGGGTGCCAAAGCCCGTCATAAAGGTAGGCCCTTGATAGAGTGGAGGGCCACACCTGCGAGAGGGGGGAATCTCACAGAATAAGAAGCTCCGCTGGCAAATACATCTAAATAATCGGGGGAAGCCCACGGCCAGGGGGTTAATCAAGTTGGTCCAAATTCCGGAAAAGGGATATCCAGTCAGGTCCAAGTCAATAAACTCCACTGCTCTCTCACAGCAGTGGATGGAGTCTTAAGCCATTTTGGGGCCAGATGTCGACACCAGCCGCCCTCTCACGAAAGCTGGGAAGGGCCAAGAACTGCAGTCATCGTCCGACTCCATACCAGACTTGAAATCCAGGGTATATCTCTCTACAATTGGGAAGCATTGATGACAACCACCAATCTACAGGACCACGGGCCAGGAAGAGACTCCTATTAATTATTGTTCTTGAGAACTGATGGAGGACTGGCACAGCATCAGAAGCAAACGAAGGAACACAAATAATGCCTCTTTTGGAAAAAGGATCAGAAGAAAGCATAACTATGGGAGTCTGTATGTATGGATATATGTTTGTGTGTGTGTGTGTGTGTGTTTGTGCATATACAAACATAGATATCAACATTAAATGCATCAAATTGTAGGAAGGTCTCAAATTAAACTGTAATTGATTTAGTGTTATATAACCCTTTAAATTAAAAAGATCAGATTTAGTTTTGCTTCTTGCTCACCTACATCATGCCTTCACCTATTTTGGGGACTGCAGACTTCAGCCTGAAAAAAAGCTTGTTTCCCCCTTGATTTAAGCTATAATTATATTTTTTTGCCATAGTATTGAACTTGGATCCCCCAAATTCTGTTTATTGCATGAGTCAAATGCCAGCCTGAGGTGAAAGTTCAAGTAAGGAAAATGATCTTGAGAGACAAAAAACCCTCCCACTCCCCAGGTCAGTGCAGTTCATTCTGATTTGATCCTCTGTCCTTGAAAATTACTACATTTTTTAAAAATGCAGGTAATTCAATTGCAGAAGTCCTCATGTCTTATTTAATGATTCCTTCAGATTGTTTAAGCTGTAGATATTCTTTGCCATCAATTGATTTTATACAAGTCTACATAAAGTTTATTCTGCCCCATTCTGGAACCAGCAACTCTGCTAAACCGATTTATTTCTGATAGAGCCGCAATGAGCTGAAACTCAACAGCAAAGATTTGGGATTCTTAGAGGTTGTGGCTCTGTTTGCAGTTAGACCGTCCACCTTCCTCTGCATTTTTTATGTATTTGATCTGGTTTTGTCAGAATTCTAGCCAATGTGGCTTCGTGATGCTTCCTGCTGGAGCATTCGTATTATTAGTGATTTCAGGATGTGATCTGCAAACTTTTCTGATGTTTAATCTACTCTTTTCTGAAATAAAAGGAAGTGATATTAAATATAAAACCATATAGCATATTCACTTTATGTGATCATGGAACAAGGTTTCAAAATCCTTCTGCCTTCTCAATGATTACTGTCCAGTTGCACTCACATAATAAAATGTTTTGAGAGGCTGATAAAAGACATTTATTTATTTTATTTATTAGTTTGTCAAACATTTACAAGATAGTAGGTATGAATATGAACATGGACATGAACAAAGGAAATGAATACAAATAAATGGGGACAGTAGGACAGGGACGGTAGGTACGCTGGTGAGCTTATGCACGCCCACTTTACGGACCTCTTAGGAATGGGGTGAGGTCCACGGTAGACAGTTTAAGGTTGAAGCTGTGAGGGTTTGAGGATGTAACAACGGAGTCGGGTAGAGCATTCCAGTCGTTGACCACTCTGTTGCTGAAGTCGTATTTTCTGCAATTGAGTTTGGAGCGGTTTACCTTGAGTTTGCATCGATTGTTTGCCCTTGTATTATTGAGGTTATTGTATCCAGCCTCCCTCCAGCATTTGACTCACTTCAGTTTGCTTACTGTCTAAATTGCTCTACAGAAGATGCTATTTCTTCTGTTCTCCATCTAAGCTTGGCACATTTAGAGGAAAGGAACACTCATGTGTGAATGCTATTTGTTGACTTCAGTTCGGCATTTAACACAATCATCCCTCAGCATCTAGTAGACAAACTGGGCCTTTTAGGCTTTGAGACTGCTTTGTGCAACTGGATTCTTGACTTTCTTATTGATAGGCCTCTATATATTCAAGTTGGGACTAATATTTCGAACACCGTTTTCTTAAGCACAGGTTCTCCTCAAGGCTGTGCCCTAAGTCCACTGTTGTTCACCCTGTTCACCCATGATTGTTCTGTTAGGTTTACCACCAACCATATTGTGAAGTATGCGGACGATACAACAGTAGTGGGCCTTATTTAAGATGACAACAAGGAGACACAACAGTAAATCACTGGTGAAGGGGGCTTAGCAGTGCCTACATTTTCTGCGTCATATGAGAAAAGTTCATTTTCCTTCCCCCGTCCTTACCACTTTCTATAGAGGGACGATCGAGAGCATCCTGTCATATTGTATTACTGTCTGGTTTGGAAGCATTACTGCTTCAGACAGGAAGGCGGTGCAGAGTGCTGAGGATGGCAGAAAAGCTCATTGGTAGTTCACTTCCTTCTATCCAGGACATTTATTTATTTATTTATTTATTTATTTATTTATTTATTTATTTATTTTATTAGATTTTTATACTGCCCTTCTCCCACAGGACTCAGGGTGGTGAACAGCCAAGAATAAAAAGAACGCATACAAAATTTAAATTTTTTTAAAGAAAGAATTAAACAAATTTTGGCCCAATAATTTAAAACACCCCACTAAAATCAAATTAACAATTAAAAATTAAAACATAGCACATAAGCGATGCTTGAGCAAAGTCCACAGGATTATCTGGGATACTACACATCCTTTTCACGACCTGTTTTCCTTGTTACCTTCTGGGAGGAGGCTTCGTGGTATCCAAAGCAGAACATCTAGATTCAGTCACAGTTTTGTTCCATATACCATCAACCTTGTGAACAGGTATATATTTATGTATTACAAACTATTCTAAAAATACGAGTTCCAGGTATATTAGTAAAGAAAGAAGCAGACATCCTGCAAGCTCTGGAACTTAAAATTTTAAAATTTTAAAATAATTAAAATTTTATTTTACTAAGCTTTCGTCAGCCATCTGCTGACATTGTCAGAGTATTAAACTACCATTACAGAGATCTCTGCCTTTATATGCCATTAATCAATTTGGCCCTTGCACGTGTAATAGGCCCTTCCAGACGTCTCCCACTTGTAATCAGCTGTGTTGTTTTTGCTGTTGTCATGCTGGATGATGGAGGCTTAATTCCTACTGTTTCTTCCCTCCTAGCTTGCTTATCAGTGGGGGATGATGTTAGCCTGTCAACCATTGCAATTTGCTGCCTTGTCCATGACCTCGTGGTTGGCCAGGTTCATTTCTCATTAATCCTATCTGTTACAGTTTGAGACAGCCCTGCCGGGTTGCTTTGGTCAGGACTAACTATGCTTTGGTCAGGACTAACTATGCCTTCACAGGCTGAGTCTGCATGCTCAGAGGTGGGGGGTGGGTGCCTTTGGTCTCTACTCACTGATGGAAAGCCGTCTCTGCTCATCCTGCAGGGTCTTTCCTAGTGTCTCAAAGCCTGGTAGGCCGGTGGCAGTTCGATATGCCTGTTGATGGAATTATTATTGGAGAACCAGGCTTCTTTTAGTAGGCGTCCTCCTTTAGTCCTATCATGGGCAATAACCTCAGCTTCTTGAAAATCAAATGTGTGGTTGTGCTCCTTCATATGCGTCCAGATCTGGGAGTGCTGTTCCTTGCGTCGGACATTTTTATGCATGCATATACCATGTGTATATGTGTATTATGTACGTGTTTGGGTAAATATAGACTTACTCTTGAGAGCAGGCAAGAGAATTTCATTTTTAATGTGGGCCGGTGTGCTCACAGTAAAAAAATGACAATAAAGTTATCTTATCTGTTGCCGTTACTATGAGATCAGATTTTATCATTAGGTTTTAGCAGTTGTGATTTTGAGCATTTACCCTAGCAGGTTTCTGCTTATTTTTGTGCATGAAAATTTATTTTCTCTTTCATCACATTTTCTGCCCATGGAGGCAGTTGTACATAGAAATGTACATAAATCTGCTTAACATCTGATTCCTGTTCTCAAAGCGGTGACAACTTCACGTAATTCTAAATGAATTTTTCTTTTTCAGAAAATATAGCAAAGGAAAAACTGGTTCAGGAAGCTCTCTCAAAGTCAGGCCATTGATTTAAGTATTTGATGTTTCAAATCAAATGCTTGGTTTGCTATGATCAATGGCTTCTTGCTCTGAATCATGGAGTCAGGATGGAAAAGCAGTAAGTGAGCAACTCTTTCCAGCTTGAATGGAGATCATTAGCTTGAGTTGTATAAACAGATTAATATTCTCTGTATTGCAGAGGATTTTAAGAGCTGGTAGGATAGAATAGGATAAACTGGATATTCTTGGATTCCAGGATGGAGCTGGCCATTTTGGCTTACACCCCCACCCCCACCCTCCCAATTTACTATATCTATAGCATGCCTATTATTCTAGCTGGGTTTATTTTGTCCTCCCCCTTACAAGGTTCATCCATCAAAGTTCCGCTGGCTAATACCGGAGGGTCTACTAATCTCCTGGGAAGACAAAAAATACAGAATCGATAGCGTAGGAAAAGCACAGGACTTCTTTGACCAACACTTCGTGCTGGAGGAGGAGCAGGAGAGCAGAAAAGAAGAGGAACTTAAGAGGCAAGAGGAACAGCGGACAGAGAAAGAAGAAAGAGACCAAGAAGAGGGGAGAAGATTGGAAAGAGAAAGAATGGAGAGAGAGGGAGCGAGGGAAAAGACGCAAATGATCACTAGAAACACAAAAAGACTGCAAACAACGGATAGATAAATAAAGAGAGATGGAAAAAGAGCTAAAACTCATTTCAATCAATATAAACGGACTTAATTCACCAGCTAAAAGAAAACAGACATTTACAAAACTTCAAAAGCTAGAAACAGATATTATAACACTCCAAGAGGTACACATCAAAAGACAGCATCAAAAACTATTGGACAACCAAAGATTAGGAAGACTATATGCAGCTCTAGGAGACCAAAAAAAGAGAGGAGTCGTAATATATGTCAAGAAATACCTAAAAACAAAACAAATATATGCAGACACAGAAGGACGTTTCTTAATAATAGAAATACAAACAGGATCCAAAACAATATTATTAATATCCATATATGCACCCAACGGAAACCAAAATGATTTCTTTAAAAAGCTACACAATATAATTAAAGACCTGGAATACGAAACTATCTGTATGGTAGGAGATTTCAACGCAATCATGGACATAGAAAAAGACTATCGGAGTAATAAACAAAGTAAAACCAGAAAGAAGACTCTACCGGAACCTTTCAAAGATATGATCAACGAACTACACCTACATGATGTATGGAGAGAGGCAAACATGCAAACGAAACAGTATACATATTATTCGAACCCACACCAGTCATGGTCTAGGATCGACATGGCCTGGATGACTGCAGACCTCAGAGAGGAGGTAAAAAATATCGAAATAGCAGCGAATACCTGGGCAGATCATAACCCCATTGAAATAATATGGAAAGGACATCGAAAGCAAAGGAGGTGGATGATGGATACCGGAATAATAAAAGATAAGGAATATATACAGATGATTGAGAAAGAGGTTAAAATGTTCCTACAAATAAACACTAAAGAACAGACATCGCTTCAAAACCTTTGGGACACAATTAAAGCATACATAAGAGGTCTTACAATTGCGTATATGGCAAAAAAAAATAAAGAAAAACGACAGTCAAGGAATATGTTGTTAGAAGAACTTAGAATATATGAATTAGAATTGCAGAAGGAACCCCATGACAAAACAATAAAAGAAAAATTAAACCTTACTAAACATAAAATCAATCTGATTACTCAGACAGAAATCGCACAGAAAATCAAATTAGCAAAACAGAAACATTTTGAGCATGCAAACAAAACGGGGCGCTGGTTAGCGTATAAATTGAAAAAAGAAAAAGAAAGGAGAACAATATTTCAATTGCAGGACGAAACAGGACAAATATACCATAACAACCTAGACAAAAAACGTATAGTCAAAGATTTTTTTCAAAATCTTTACAAGAAAGAAGAGATTCGGGATGAAGACATTAAGGAATACTTATGTAAAACAAACATTACAAAATTAGAGGAGTCCCACAGAGAAGCATTAAATAGACCAATTACGATGTCTGAGCTGGTGGAAGCAAGGAAAAAGCAAAAAAACAACAAGGTCCCAGGCCCGGATGGAATACCAACGGAGTTTTATAAAAACTGTCAAAACGCAATCGATGAACTGTTACTCCAAGTTCTCAATGATGCACTGTTAGAAGCAGAAATTCCCAAATCTTGGACTGAAACCATTATTACACTTATCCCTAAAGAAGATACAGACCCTACACAAGTTAAAAATTATAGGCCGATCTCATTGCTCAATGTAGATTATAAACTCTTCATGTTGGTTATAACGCAAAGACTGAAAACAATTATTCATAAATACATACATACAGATCAGAACGGTTTTGTTCCAAGAAGACAGATCAAAAACAACATAAGAACAATTATCAACGTCTTGGAATCGACAAACAAGTAGCCTTAATCTTCTTAGACGCACAAAAGGCCTTTGATAATCTAAATTGGAACTTTCTCATATTGCAACTAGAAACCATGGACTTTGGTGCTAAATTTTTACATATGATTAGAAGAGTATATTCCCTCCAAAGGGCCAAAATTATGATTAATGGAGATATGACTGAAAATCTGGATATACAAAAGGGTGTGAGACAGGGCTGCCCTTTATCCCCACTATTGTTCATAATTTCATTGGAAATATTACTAAATGAAGTTAGGAAAGATGCCGAAATAAAAGGTTTGAGAACACGGAAAGAAGAGTATAAATTGCAAGCCTTCGCTGACGACGTGGTATTTATAATGGAGCAACCGGAAATAACAGGAACTAAACTTCTAGCGAAGATAGAGGAATATGGAAGAGTCGCAGGGCTTAAAATTAACAAACAAAAAACTAAAATATTAACAAAGAATTTGACAAAGGTACAAGAGACAATACTAGAAGACAAATTAGGAATACAAATTGTAAAGAGAATAAAATATCTAGGAATCTGGCTTACTGCTAAAGCAATAACAATTAGAGAAGACAATTATAATAAATTAATGAAACAAATTAGAAAAGACCTGGAAATGTGGAACAAATTACAACTGTCATTCCTAGGGAAAATTGCATCCATAAAAATGAATATACTGCCTAGATTACTCTACCTCTTTCAAGTAACCCCAATCTGGCCAGGAAAGAACTTTTTTAAGGACCTTAATAAAATAATAACAAAATTTATTTGGAATGGGAAAAGGGCCAGAATCAAAATAAAATGTATGCAAGATATTCGGGAAAAAGGAGGTTTAGGCCTACCGGACTGGGAGTTATACTATAAAGCAGCGTCGCTGAACTGGATAAGGGACTGGATAGACCTTAAGAATAAAAGAATGCTATCACTAGAGGGCTTTGAATTACAACGCGGATGGCACGCCTTTCTGTGGGAGGGAAAGGACAAGCATCACAGATACTTTCAGCAACACATTATCAGAGAATCATTGTACAAATCATGGCAAGAGATTAGGAAACATTATACTAAGATCCCACGATGGCTATCGACAATGGAAGCACTAATATATCCCAACGCCATGGATATAGAGAAAATGAGGACTTACAAAGAATTACTGAACAGTGAAGGAGAATTACAAACAAGACAAGAATTACAAAATCAGGGTATAGACATTGATTGGTGGCCATACATGCAAATAGAATCAAGATATAAAACTGATCGGGCACAATTCGGATTCCAAAATGAACCAAATGAATTGGATAAAATATTACAAAGTACAGATGAGAAAATGATTACCAAAATTTATAAGTACCTATTAAAATACAAATTAGAGGAGGAGGTTGTCAAAGAGAATATGATAATATGGGCCAAAAATATAGGATATACTATTGAATTGGATAAGTGGGAGAATCTGTGGAAGATAAATTACAAGATGACATTGTCTATACCCTACAAGGAAAACCTTTACAAAATGTTCTACCGATGGCACCTCCCACCGGCGCGCCTAGCCAAGATGTTCCCAAATACATCTCCGATGTGCTGGAAATGTAAATCACAGAAAGGGACATATTATCATCTCTGGTGGCTATGCCGAAGGGCAAAACAATACTGGCAACAAATTAAAACAATGATTGAAGAAATCACGAAACAAAAACTGGAAATGAGGCCGGAAACCTTTTTATTGGGAAAAATCACAACACAATATACCAAAGAAATAAAATATTTGATCATCCATATCCTCACAGCAGCACGTATACTCTTTGCCCAACATTGGAAATCTGAACAGTTACCCACAGAAGACAAAATAATAGCTAAAATCACAGAATGTGCAGAATTGGATAAGCTCACAAAAGAAATACAAGAGAAAGATGATACCGATTACTATTTAGTATGGCAAAGATGGTACAACTGGCTGGAGGCAAAAATAGGAATATAAAGATGATTTTCGAGTACTCAATAGAAATGTATAGAAGTAAATAAGGAGTCAATCATATATGTACATATACAACTAAGTAAATAGGTGACTGTAAATATTGATACAAATAGAAATACGAAAAATAACCCACCGTTGTAATATCTTCTAAGAGTCAGTCATTGGACTGAATTGATGTGTGTTCGTTTTGTATGTTGCTTCAATGTATCTATGTTGGTTTTGTTGTTTTCTTTTTATTATTAATAAAAACTATTTAAAAAAAAAAAATCAAAGTCCTCATCTTGCAAGCTCTTTTCAATAGAATGAAATTCAGTTGTAAGCATTTGCCTGCTCCTGCACAAACCCTTGGACATATAAACTGTGAGGGATCTCACGAAGATCGATGGTTCATTGAGGGCGCTTCCAAGAAAAGGCAGCACGCAAGGATGCAATCAAGTTAAATCTTTATTTAGGAATAAAGTGGGTAAAATGAGTTCCCTGGCATGGAGGCATCCATGCCTGGATTGAGCCAATGGATCAGTCCCATAGGAAGGTAGAACAAGAGCCAAAGAGCAGCCCCTGTGCAGGGGTTCTTATAGGGGCCCCTGGCCCCTCCCTTACCAAGTTGTGTGAGGGGGCTGGAGGGCCAATAACTCTCCCCAATGGGGCTGCAGGGGCCGGTTCTAGAAATGGTTTTAGACCCCCCCCACCTTTCCCTTGGGGGCCTCAAGAAGAGTGGTACCACAGGAAAGCCTATACCACTCTACTGAGCTCACTGGATGCTAAATTGTACCCCAGCATTCCAGATGGGCTCACAGCTGGCGAGATTTGGGGGTTGTTATATAGCCTATTTAATAGTGATAGCTTGGGCTCCACCACAAGGCTTACACCGGAGTTCTATAACACCAAGCTGAAATTTGGGGCTAGCATGGCTGAGCACCTGGGAAAGTTGAAGGCACTCAGGGCAGAACTGGTGCTCAGGGACTACCCCGTGACTGAGGCCAACATGATCGCTGTTATTCTGGCATCCTTGGACAAAAGTTGGGGCAATTTTATTGTCTCACTAGAGGGAACCAGGAAGGAAGCCATGACTCTGTCCTACCTCACAGGGAGGCTCAATGAGGAAGACAGGAGGCGTAAAGATGCAGGAGAATACACCAGGGCCACAACTCAGTGCATCAATAAGAGGCACCAGAGTTCAGAGCAGGTTAACACTCTACCTAAGTGTTTCATCTGTGGCTCTGAGGAGCATCTGAAGAAGGACTGCCCCCATTACCAGCAAGGACCTAAGCGTGGTTCCAATCAAGGAAGGGGCAGGGGGCAGAGAAGGGGGCCTGGCGGGGGCAAAGGTAGTGCTAAGGGCAATTTCGTGTGTACTACTTACCTCACCCCCGCCACAAGGGCTGATGGCCCTACTGGCCTCTGGTTACTGGACTCTGGGGCTTCATCTCACATTGCCAATATGAAGCAAGGCTTTAAGAGGTTAAGGAGAATTAACTCCTCCGTCAAGGTTGCCAATGGTAACAATGCTTTGGTTGTTGGGGAGGGCACTGTCTCTGTACCAGGGCTGGGCAATGTTGAAGGTGTGTTGCATGCTCCCTCTATCGCCAATAACCTGTTGAGTATAACCAAGTTATGTGATGATGGCAGGGTGGAGGTATTGTTTCGCAAAGGGGGAGGTCATGTCACTCGAAACAAAAAGGTCATTGGGAATGTTACCATTATAAATGGTTTGCCATATTTCTCCCCTGAGTACCCAGCTACAGAGGACAGCCCACGGGGTGCCACCCCAGAAGGGGCCTGCATGCAGAGAGAGAAAGAGGCCCCACAGCCAGCCCCCAGGCTGTCAAAGGGGCGCAAGGCCAAAGCAGTTGCGTCCATACCGCCTCAGCCACCCCCACGGCCTTCCAAGGCCAATACGGGCAAGAAACCTGAGCCTCAGCAGGCACCTAAGGCAGGTAAGCCCAAAGAAGGGCCTAAGGTGCCAGCACCGCCCAAGACAACCAGAGCCAAGGGGGTGTCAGTGGGGAAGCCACTTCATACCAAATGTGCCCACCTCTTACATCGGAGGTTAGTCCATGCCAGCTTCCCAGTGGTCAAAAAGATGGGGGAATTTGCTGAGGGGATTCACCTCCAGAATTGTGAGGTGTTTCTGGACTGCGCCATCTGTAAGAGGGCAAAAAGGAAGGCCGTCCCAATACCTAAGGTGTCACTGCGTAAAACCCAATATGCGTATCAGTTAATACATGTTGATTTGGTTGGGCCATTTACACCGTCCCTAGGGAAAAGGCAGTATTTCCTCACTGCAGTCGACGACTTCTCGAGGTACGGCCACGTGTATACCCTCACAGAAAAGTCTGAAGCCTTTGATGCCATAAAGTCACTGTACAACTACGTGGAAACTCAGTACAAGACCAAGATCGCACAGCTGCAGAGCGACCATGGGGCTGAGTTCATGTCCCAAAAGTTCCAGGACTGGGTAAGGCGTAAGGGCATACACCATTTTCGAACAGCGCCATTTACTCCTGCGCAGAACGGTGTGGTAGAAAAACGGAACGGTATCCTGCAGACTATGGTGCGTAGTCTGATTGCAGATGCTGGGGTTGCGGAATCATACTGGGCGGAGGCGGTACATTATGCCAATTACACCTTGAACTGCACCTGGAGCAGCGTTGTGGATCAAACTCCATATTTTCTGGTCCATGGTAGGAAGCCAAGTTTGGGACACTTGCGTGTATTTGGCTCCTACACTTGGGTGCACATCCCCAAGCAGCTGTGGAAGAAGGGGAGATCCGTCTCCCAGAGACTGGGGTTCTTGGGCTATGCCCCTGGCTCCAAGGCCTACCGGTTCCTGGGAGAAGGGGGCAGGACTGTGACTTCCCAATCTGCCTCCTTCGAAGAGGACTCCAATTGGACCCAGATCCACTCAAATGATCTGGGCCCATACATCAACCGGCCCAGAAAAGCCGCACCAACCACGACACCGCCTAAGACAACCACAGACCCTGCCACCGACGAGAGCGAGGAACAGGACGAAGAGATCAGCCTACCTGGTCCAGATGGGGAGAATGAGCCGTCCAGTCCTGAGGGGAAAGACAAGCCATCTTCACCCAACTCTTCGCCTCCAGCGACGCCTCAAAGGCCCACGATGCCCAACGCCTGGGACCGAGGGCCTCCACATCCCAGTCGTGAACAGCCAGTCAGCGAGGAACCTGCAGTAGAAAAGGGCGGTGAGTGGCAGGAGGTCAGAAGGTCAAAGCGGTCCAACAAGGGGGTCCCACCAAAGAGAATCGACATTGGGCACATCACATCCGTCAACAGCATCGTGGTCACCCCAAAGACTTTCTCTGACATCCAGGAGCTGCCCATCGAAGAACAGGAGAGGTGGCAGGACACCTGCTCGCCCTCTCACACATACTCTCTGGTACCTGACATTGGCTGGCAAGAAGGGGAATTGTTAGGTGTTTTGTGCCAGCCATGGCAGTTTCTTAAAAGGCCACCAGATGGGAGCAAAGAGGCACCTTTGATCCCACTGGTGGGTCAAGGGGCTCCGGCCCCTGCAGCCCCATTGGGGAGAGTTAATGGCCCTCCGGCCCCCTCACACACCTTGGTAAGGGAGGGGCCAGGGGCCCCTATAAGAACCCCTACACAGGGGCTGCTCTTTGGCTCTTGTTCTACCTTCCTATGGGAATGATCCATGGGCTCAATCCAGGCATGGATGCCTCCATGCCAGGGAACTCATTTTACCTACTTTATTTCTAAATAAAGATTTAACTTGATTGCATCCTTGCGTGCTGCCTTTTCTTGGAAGTGCCCTCAACGAACCATCGATCTTCATGAGATCCCTCACATAAACATAACACAAAATTGCTGAGCAGATCAGAGAAGGCCTCATTGATATCCTGATTCTCAGAGACCAAAAATAAGCACAAGGTGGGATAAGCCTGCTTGCTCATTCATTCATTCATTCATTCATTCATTCATTCATTCATTCCACTTCTATAGCCACCCAATTCAAACAAATGACTCTGGGTGGTGATCAATCATAAAATTGGTTGGTGGTGAACAATCATAAAATCCAAGTGGAAGATCCAACAGGTTCATAACAAACCTAGCAGACAACTTTGTTTCCCAAAAAGTAGAGAAGGGAACAAGGGGATCAGCCATGTTGGACTTAATTCTCACTAACAGAGATGAAATGATAGAAGGTGTTGAAGCTACAGGAACCTTGGGGGCGAGTGATCATGCAATATTGGAATTCAACATTATGCAAGCACAAGCAATAGAACAAAGTCAAACTAGAGTCTTGGACTTTAAGAGAGCTAATTTCAATAAACTTAGAGAGAGCTTGGGAAGGATTCCATGGATGAGAATCCTCAAGGGGAAAACAACTCAAGAAGCTTGGGAAATTTTGAAAAGTGAGATTATAAAAGCCCAGTCTAGCACAATACCAATAAAGAAGAAAAATAACAGCTCTCAAAAGAAACCAGCATGGCTGCATAAAGAACTCTCTGACAAATTGAAAGACAAAAAGGACAAGTATAAAAAGTGGAAAGAGGGGCAAATAACTATGGCAGAATATCAGCAAATAGCCCGAGCCTGTAAAGATGAAGTGAGGAAAGCTAAGGCTCACAATGAACAAAGACTTGCAACAAAAGTAAAAAATAACAAAAAAAACTTCTTCCAACATGTTAAAAACAAGAAAAATGTCAAGGAAACAATTGGTCCATTGCTGGGAGAAAGTGGCAAGAAGGTAACAAGCAACAGGGAGAAAGCAGAACTACTTAACTCGTTTTTTGCATCTGTCTTTACACAAAGGGAAAAAACAGTCCAACCTATCAAAAACAGCACCACAAAAAACAGATTAGGAACACAAGTTAAAATAGGGAAGAAAATGGTAAGTGAACACCTGTCTACCCTAGACGGGTTCAAATCACCAGGACCGGATGGATTGTCTAACAGTAGTGACTCTTTGGCTGAGCAGCTAAATCAATTCTTCAGCTGTTTAGAGGTGGAAACAGGAACGACCATCATTCCAGCATTTACCACTGATAGTACACCATTAACATCTACCATTCCCCAATAATGGGGAATAATTTATATTGGACTTGAATATAAAGTCCAAGCTTTCGCGGATGATCTGGTTTTTATTATAGAAGATCCTTTGGAGACGGGAACCACCTTGATACATGAAGTTGAAGAATTTGGTAAAGTGGCTGGGTTTAAAATAAACAAGGAAAAAACTAAAATATTAATTAAGAATTGTACAAAAAGGCAAGATGAGGAATTGGAAGAGAAATTGGGGATTCAAATGGTCAAAAAGGTAAAATATTTGGGAATTTGGTTAACGGCAAAATGTTCTACATTAAAAGAGGATAATTATGATAAATTGGTACAACAAATACAAAAAGACTTAGACATTTGGCCAAAATTACAAATATCTTTAGTTGGTAGTAAAGTAGGACGTAAAGTGAGATTTGGACATAAGAGTAAAATGATACGGGGTTGGATTGGATGACTTCTAAAGGTCCCTTCACCTAGCTATTGTAAGAGACATTTTCTGAGTTCAAACTGTCAAACCACAGAGTCAGCTAGCTTTCTCACCTCTGAGTCAAAGCGCAGAAGCTAAAACTACATAATTCAATATGAAACTAGTATTTCCTGCATGATGCCTGTGTCTCAGACACAAGATATAATCAGCTTTTCTGCCAGCAATAAGGGGCCTAGCTAATAGGAATGATCTAACACATTTCCGTGTTTTTGCTGCTTTTGAAGACTATAAGAATGCATGTCTTAATCAGAACGTTGTTCAGATGTTAGATGGTTATCTTTTCTATCTGAACTTTTGGCCAAAATAAAGCTTCTCTTGATCTCGAAGTCTGAGTCCTTTGATTTTCTGCAACATTTATGGCGACTCCGCCGGGACTTGGAGCCATATTTCGCTGACGATGGCACGGACCGACCGGTGCCCAATCGAGGCCGTCTAGTCCAACCTTCAGGCGCCACTGAGAGTTTTCTCTGGGAGGAGGCAGACGACCCCTCTAGGGTACTTGGTGGCCTCCTACCGATCCAAGAACTGTACGAGATCAAGACAAGGAAATAAATAATGCCGGCTGAGAAAAGAAGACGCCTGCAGGCAAGTATTGTGGGAATTGTAGGCCCACTCGCTTGAGAGTGGAAGAGGGGGCCTGATCACCTCCCTGGGTCCAGGAGCATCCCTTCTGAACGGAACCGGCGTATCCTAATTAGACTCTAGAACTGTGTGGGTGGTTAAGCCATTGCAGTTCCTGTTGGTGACCATTGAGTGTCCGGCACCGCAGGTCAGTGGCAGTGTCTTAGAAAATGGGTGGCGGAGGAAGTGTTCCCCGAACACCTCTTCAATGTATGTTGAAGAATTTTAGAAAAGGTTTCAGTGGGGATTATGGAGACTCCAAGGACAATCCAGGTGACCTAAAGAAATTATGTGAAAATAAGTGGCAAATGGTAGTGAAACAGAACCCTGACTGGCTTCGCAAATGCCGAATAGAAGTCATGTGAATCTGCGTGGCTCGAATGAGAGGAAATCCCAAATGTCAGGTCAGAAAGAGTCACCCTGAAAAGAAACCTATCTTAAAGACTGCACCCTATGAAGAGGACAGCCCCCCTCCATATGCCCCCCTTTATCAACCAGGACAAAAGTCAAATGTCGATGATGACAATAGCCAAGTCCAAGAGGCAGTAGGGCATGAGGGACAGAGGGAGACACCTAAGTTGGAAGGGGCTTCTCGTAGATTCCCTCCTCTGTCGCCCCGGTGGACTTCTACCATTGCTGCCCGAACCAGAAGCCAATTCTTGGCCCCACTCCGTCAAGTAGAACAAAGAATCATAAATGGTCAGGGCCAGGCAGAGATTCAGCCTCTGTTCCAGTACGTCCCATTTACTACAACAGACCTATTAAACTGGAAACAACATTATGGACCACTATCAGCTAAACCTCAGAGGTTGTGGACCTGTTTAAAGTCATTATCAAGACCCACAGTCCTACCTGGCAGGACTTGGAACAGTTGATGACCACTCTCCTTAATGGTGAAGAGAGAGAGAGATTAAGTAGTGCCATTGGTAAAATTCTAAAACCCACGGACGGGGGAAACCTCCAGGCTGTATTAGACCAATGGTTTCCAAGACAGGACCCACAGTGGGACCCCTATAAAGACATGGTCTTCCTCCAAGATTTTCAGGCACTGATCCTTCAAGGTTTAGAACAGGCTGCTAAACCTCCAGTGAACATGTCCAAGCCTTCCCTGGTAATATAAGAGACTGAGGAAAGCCCCGAGGCTTTCTTTCAAAGGCTTATTGAGACTTATAAGACATACACTCCAATCAATCCCCTGGATCCGAGAATGCCTGCATGTTAGCCATGGCCTTCATATCCCAGAGTGCCCCGGACATAAAGCAGAAACTCCAGAAGCAGGAGGGCGCCTTAGGGATGAGCATGAGCCAATTAATGGAAATTGCACATAAAGTCTATGTGAATAGAGACAAAGTGGAGGAAAAGAAGAGGGGTCTGAAAACCAGTGGCGGAGAATTCCCTAACAAGAAGAAGTACGCATACACCATAAGGGAACTGGCGTCCTCTCCAGGCCTTTTTCCTGAAAACTGATGTTGAGTAGCCCGGCTGAACCAGTGTGAAACCCCACATCGGAAGGGGAAAAAATGGGAAGTTGCAGCTCGAGGGTGGTAGATACCCCTTTAGGAAACTTGTTTGAGGCATGGGACGAGAGGCAGATGCCTGTCCTGGCCAGTATGAAGAAGAGAGAGAAAAACATACGTAGGAAATGGGCTTTAGCCAATTTGGCTAAATAAAGGTACTTAAAAGAAAAGGGAAATTGTTGGGGGTTTTGTTTGTTTGTCTCTTTCTCTGTCTTCTATGCAACCACGTGGTACATTTTATTTATTTATTTATTTATTTATTTATTTATTTATTTATTTATTTATTTATTTATTTATTATTAGATTTATATACCGCCCTACTCCCGAGGGACTCAGGGCGGTGAACAGCCAAGAGATAAAACACACAGATTACAAAATTTAAAAACAGTATAAAAACCTAATTAAATAAATTTGGCCCAGAACAGATTAAAACACCCCTAAAGTTTTAGACAAATTTAAAATTTACAATTAAAAAGGGAGGTTAGGCCAGGCCAGCCTGTTGGAATAAAAAGGTCTTGAGGGCGCGGCGGAAGGTGCGTAAATCCAGGATCCTCCGTATCTCTGGGGGGAGCTCATTCCAGATAGCAGGTGCCCCCACAGAGAAGGCTCTTCCCCTGGGGGCCACCAGTCAACACTGTTTGGCCGACGGCACCCTGAGGAGCCCCTCTCTATGAGAGCGTACTGGCCGGTGAGAGGCTAGTGGTGGCAGCAGGCGGTCCCGTAAGTACCCAGGTCCTAAGCCATGGAGCGCTCTAAAGGTGGTAACCAAAACCTTGAAGTGCACCCGGAAGACCACCAGGAGCCAGTGCAGCTCGCGCAGGAGAGGTGTTACATGGGAACGCCACATCGCTCCCATAACCACCCGCGCGGCGAGCCCCATGTAGAGAGCATTACAGTAGTCCAGGCAGGAAGTGACGAGGGCATGAGTGACCGTGCGTAAGGAGTCCCGATCAATGGGATAAATTATGGGAGAGAAACTACAAACTAACGATGTCAGCTGCTTATAAGGAGAACCTTTACAAAATGTTTTATCTATGGCATCTGGCACCAGCGAGATTGGCCAAGATGTTCTTGAATAGGTCCCCGGAATGTTGGAGGTGTGGTCATAAACAAGGAACGTTCTACCACATGCGGTGGATCTGCCCTAAGATTAGAAAATACTGAATAAGAAAGATAAGAAAGTGGATGGAGGGGATAACTGAACAGAGAATAGAGATGAAGCTGGAACTTTTTTGGGGGGGCATTTTTGAAGGGAAAATGGAGAAAAAATTACAATATATAACATTACATATATTAACCGCAAGTAGAATTGTCCTAGCACAGAACTGGAAACAATCAGATATTCTTCCAGACCAAATTATAATAAAACAAATATTATGACTGTGCAGAAATGGACAGACTGTCCATGGAAATGAAGGAGAGGGAAGAAACCGAGTACTATCAAGTTTGGAACAGATGGTATTCCTGGCTTGAGAGTAGACACAAAAAATAAGGGTAATCTGTTAAATATAATATGTAGAAGGTAAAATTGTTGAAGAAATATAGGATATGAAACTGAATTATGAATAGAGGTTATTACAATTAAAATAAGGATGTAATTTAAGATACAAATATATAGAATTAGAACTTTTGTTCTAATTTAATGTTTGTTATGATAGAGATACTGATATAGAAAATCTGTCATTAGTGAAAAAATTTGCTATGTCTTTTTCTGTGTTTTTTTCTGCGTTGTGTTTTTTGTACTGTTTGTTTTATATGTTGGAATTTCAATAAATACTATTTAAAAAAAAAACATCTACCATCGATAGACAACCACTTCTACTGCAGATCTCTGATGTGAGACGGGCTTTCCAGAATGTTAATATCCGGAAGGCAGCTGGGCCTAATGGAATCATGGGACGAGTTGTCAGGGATTGCAGAGCTAGCTGGAGTGTTCACGGATATTTTCAATCAATCCCTGTCACAGTGCTCTATCCCGACCTGCCTGAAGACATCCATTATAGTGCCAGTCCCTAAGCAGACAGTAGTGGTATCTCTTAATGATTATAGACCAGTAGCTTTAACATCTGTTGTCATAAAATGTTTTGAAAAATGTCCAATTTGGGTATAAATCAGAGGATTTGTTTGTGGATAAAGGATTTTCTGACAGATAGGCCACAGTCAGGATGGGATCTCACCATTCCTCTACTCTGATACTAAGCACAGGAGCCCCCCAGGGTTGTGTGCTAAACCCTTTCCTTTATTACTTGTACACACATGATTGCACCCCATTGTATAACACCAACACAATTGTTAAATTTGTGGATGACACGACAGTGGTGGGACTCATTAATAAGAACAATGAGTCTGCTTACAGGAAGGAAGTACAAGGGCTGACATTGTGGTGTAAAGAAAATAATCTTACACTTAACACCAAAAAAACTAAAGAACTTATAATTGACTTCAGGAGGAAGAGAGATGTACATTTACCATTGTACATAAATGGTGAGGAGGTGGAGAGGGTTGGTAGTTTTAAATTTCTGGGCATTTATATCTCGAAGGACCTCTCATGGACTATGAATGCTAACATGCTTGTGAAGAAGGCACAGAAGAGGCTGTACTTCCTGAGAATGCTCAGAAAGATAAATCTATCTCAGCATCTACTTCTGTCCTACTATCGCAGCACCATTGAGAGTGTCCTGACATACGGCATTCTTGCATGGTATGGGAGCAGCTCTGTAGCGGACAAAAAAGCTCTACAGAGAATCATTAAAACTGCCCAGAATATCATTGGGCTCCAGCTACCAGCCCTGGATGACATCTTCGAATCTCGCTGTTAGAGGAAGTTGCATAACTTTCTCAGAGACTCTTCCCAGCCTGCTTACTTTTTGGACTGTTGTCTTCTGGCAGAAGATACAGAACAATTAAAACTCGGACCACATGTTTTCTGAATAGTTTTTATCTCAGAGCTATAATTGCACTCAACAATGAACTAAAGGGTCACCATCAGTGAGCTGTTGGACAGTATTAATTGGTCTGTTGTGTGGATGTTTGGGTGGTTTAGGGGTGGGGAATTTGTGGTGGGTGGGAGTATGTTTGGGGATTGTTATGTGTGTTGGACCTGGTCTTTGGGTGTTAAGTGAATTTTGTTGTATGGGTATACTGTGTATACACGTATAATGACAATAAAGTAGTTGTTGTTATTATTATTATTATTATTATTATTATTGTTGTTGTTGTTGTTGTTGTTGTTGTTGTTGTTGTTAGTTAGTTAGTTTATTATATTTATATACCGCCCTTCTCCCGAGGGACTCAGGGCGGTGAACAGCCATGGTAAAAACAATATACAACAAAAATTAAAAGCTTATTAAAATAATTCAATCATTCGGCCAAATTTAAAACATCCAACTAAAATCATTTTAAAACCCCTATCAAAACCCAATTTAAAAAACCTTTATCCTGTCAGACCAGCTTCTTCTTCTTCTTCTTCTTCTTCTTCTTCTTCTTCTTCTTCTTCTTCTTCTTCTTCTTCTTCTTCTTCTTCTTCTTCTTCTTCTTCTTCTTCTTCTTCTTCTTCTTCTTCTTCTTCTTCTTCTTCTTCTTCTTCTTCTTCTTCTTCTTCTTCTTCTTCTTCTTCTTCTTCTTCTTCTTCTTCTTCTTCTTCTTCTTCTTCTTCTTCTTCTTCTTCTTCTTCTTCTTCTTCTTCTTCTTCTTCTTCTTCTTCTTCTTCTTCTTCTTCTTCTTCTTCTTCTTCTTCTTCTTCTTCTTCTTCTTCTTCTTCTTCTTCCACCCCCAAGGTTCTGAAGGAACTGGCAGATGAGATATCAGAACCACTGAACTATATCCTGGAGCACCGGGGAACTGGAAAAGAGCTGATGTAGTTCCCATCTTCAAAAAAGGGAAAAAAAAAAATAGATCCAGGAAACTACAGACCTATCAGCCTGACCTCAATATCAGGGAAGATTCTGGAAAAGATAATCAAGCAACAAATCAGCGAATACCTAGAAGCAAACAAAGTAATAACCAAAAGCCAACATGGGTTTGTCAAAAACAGATCATGCCAGACTAATCTTATTGCATTCTTTGACAAAGTGACAAAATTAGTGGACCAGAGGAATACTGTCAATATAATTTACTTGCACTTCAGTAAGGCATTTGATAAAGTAGACCATAACCTACTACTAGATAAAGTAAAAAAATGTGGGTTAGACAGCGTCAGCACCAGATGGATTCGTAACTGGATGACCAACCGCACTCAACGTGTAGTCCTCAATGAAACTGCATCTACATGGGGGGAAGTATGCAGTGGAGTACCCCAAGGCTCTGTTTTAGGCCCAGTACTCTTCAACATTTTTCATCAATGACTTGGACGAGGGGATAGATGGGGAACTCATCAAATTTGCAGGTGACACCAAGCTGGCAGGAATAGCTAACACTTCAGAAGATAGGCTTAAGATACAGAAGGATCTTGACAGACTTGAACATTGGGCACTATCTAACAAAATGAAATTCAATGGTGAAAAAAGCAAGGTTCTACATTTAGGCAAGAAAAACAAAATGCAGAGGTACAGTATATGTGGTACCTTGCTCAATAGTAGTAACTGTGAGAGGGATCTTGGAGTCCTAGTGGACAACCATTTAAATATGAGCCAGCAGTGTACAGCAGCTGCCAAAGAAGCCAACACAGTTCTAGGCTGCATAAACAGAGGGATAGACTCAAGATCACGTGAAGTGTTAATACCACTTTATAATGCCTTGGTAAGGCCACACTTGGAATACTGCATTCAGTTTTGGTTGCCACAATGTAAAAAAGATGTTGAGACTCTAGAAAGAGTGCAGAGAAGAGCAACAAAGTGGATGAGGGGACTGGAGGCTAAAACATATGAAGAATGGTTGCAGGAACTGGGTATGTCTAGTTTAATGAAAAGAAGAACTAGGGGAGACATGATAGCAGTGTTCCGATATCTCAGGGGCTGCCACAAAGAAGAGGGAGTCAACCTATTTTCCAAAGCACCTGAGGGTAGGACACGGGTGGGTTCTAAATTTTTTTACTAACGGTTCTGTGGGCGTGGCTTATTTTGTGGGCGTGGCTTGGAGGTCATGTGACCGGGTGGCCATGGCTATGTGTATAGGGACTACTCAGAGGGCTGAAAAAAGTCATTTTTGACAGGTCCTCGCACTTTTGACTGGTCCTCACACTTATGACCATCCTCACATTTATGCCCGTGCAGCATTCTTAACAACCATGTCACTCATTTCACAACTGCTTCTCTTCACCATGGTGACAAGATAGGGCAAAAACGTAAAATGTGAGGACAGTTGTAAGTTCGAGGACTGGTCAAAAGTGGGAGGACCAGTCAAAAATAACTTTTTCAGCCCTCTGAGTAGTCCATATGCATAAAAGGATACAGCAATAGAGTGGGATGAAGGAAGGGAAGGGAAATTAGAGTAGGAGTGAGGGTAAGAGAGGGAGGAAGAGAGGAGGAGAAGGAGAAAGGAAGAGGAAGTAGGGAGGAGAAGAAGAGGGGGGAAGAGAAAGTAAGAAGGAAAGAAAAGAGAGAGGTGGTAGGTTTGAGGAGAAAGATTGTTGTACAATAAAAAAGATGAAAGGGAAGAAAGCCAACCTCAAACAAAAATAAAGATATTAAGATAAAGAATGAATTGTTAAACTTTAAAGAATAAAAGAGAACAAATATGAATAAATAGCAATAATTAGAAACACACATACAAACATACAATGTATTTTCTTTGAACAGAGTATTTGGCCGGTTCACAAATTTAAACAGTGTTTAGTCATTTCAATTAAATTTACAATTTCTATATTTCCTTTTTGCCATATTTATTCCTCATCTATTTTTTTAAAAAACCAATATTACCCTTCATCCTCATCTCTAATCTTAATCAAATTCAGTTTTTTCCCTTCTATTCTATATTATACCCCTTCCCATTGTCATCTATTTTTATATCCATCCTCACATTGGTTAATTATGTAATTATGAAATACAGTTGTTTAATACAAATTCAACATTTTAATATAAATCAATTAGTTATATAAACCAAATAATTTCCCCCATATATTCCTCCAAACCACAACTTAACCATTTCTGCTTTCAACACAATATACAATTAATAGTATCTCAATTATTACAATTCCCTAGTTAAATAGAGCTTTTTTTCTTCTGTGTTTTAAAATCTTGAACCTCCTCTTTTGCCCTAAATTTCCCATTGTTTGCAGTTTTGTACCTACCTTTTTTGGTGAGGAAAAAGAAAAAGAAATCCCTCTCTGCCTCATTTTGTCACGTTGCAGCAAAGACCCTGCTTTACTTTCAGTTTCGTTTTTTCAGCATAGCTAGGGGGAAAAAAAATCTGTTCCTCTCTTTGCAGCTAGCAACAGAGCCCTCCGCAAAACAGCTGAGAGCAAATCAGCTGAGAGTCAGGAGGCCGATCTAATCAACTTGTGGTAATTAACCTATGCTGAAGCTGAAAGGGGCTGTTTTTTCTATTTTTGCAGGCACTGGTCTACTCATTTGTTTTCTTTTAACACTGATCAGCTGTAGGGCAGCCCTTTGAAGCCCTGCGGCAAGAGTTTAAACAGTTTTTTTCCCTCTAGCCATCAGCTGGGACTCAGGAGGCAGCAATAGATTGGGAGTGGGCGGGGTAAGCGAACGGCGACCGGGCCAGGAACCGGTTCGGGGGCGTGGCCAGCCAATCTTATTACCAGTTCTCCGAACTATTAAAATTTTTTACTACCGGTTCTTGCGATCTGGTGCGAACTGGGAGCAACCCACCACTGGTAGGACAAGAAGCAATGGGTGGAAACTAATCAAGGAGAGAAGAAACTTAGAACTAAGGAGAAATTTCCTGACAGTTAGAACAATTAATCATTTAAACAATTAAAAGAGCCTTGGTAGTACAGTGGTCTAAGGCACCCTGTTATTAAGCTGGTTATTAAGACCAGCTGCCTGCAATTACTGCAGGTTCGAATCTCGCCAAAGCTCAAGGTTGACTCAGCCTTTCATCCTTTCTAAGGTAGGTAAATTGAGGACCCAGTTGTGGGGGCAATAAGCTGACTTTGTATAAAATATACAAAAGGATGAAGGCTATTGCTGAGCACATTGTAAGCCGCCCTGAGTCTCCGGAGAAGGGCGGCATATAAATCAAATTAAAAAAAAAATATTAATCAGTGGAACAACTTGCATGCAGAAGTTGTGAATGCTCCAACACTGGAAGTTTTTAAGAAGATGTTGGATAATCATTTGCCTGAAGTGGTGTAGGGTTTCCTGCCTAAGCAGGGGGTTGGACTAGAAGACCTCCAAGGTCCCTTCCAACTCCGTTATTCTATTCTATTCTATTCTATTCTATTCTATTCTATTCTATTCTATTCTATTCTATTCTATTCTATTCTATTCTATTCTATTCTAAAATCGATTAAAATCAAGTATGAACATAATACAAATCAATCTATCTATCTATCTATCTATCTATCTATCTATCTATCTATCTATCTATCCAATATATATATACACACACACACATACATACTGTATACAGGGGTGTCAAACTCAATTTCATTGAGGGTTGCATCAGGTTTATGGTTGACCTTGGGGGGCCATGGGAGGCGTGGCCAGCTCAACATTGCTCATGGCCAGGGGTGCCTATGGTGACCTGGGTGGGGCTGGGGGGATTCATTGTCTCCAGCAGAGGAAGGCAAGACCAGGGCGAGCACCAAATCCTTGTCCACCAGAGGAGCCTTGCCATGATGCCATCCCTCTCAGGCCATGTGGAGGGTCCCTGGACAGTGGCACAGGCTGCCCGGAGCCCTGGGCAGTGGAGGGCAAGTGCCCAGCCCTGCCCAGCCTTCCCCAAGGGGCTGCCCAACTGAGCTTACCTCCTCCTCGAGGCTGCTGCTGTGCTTGCTCTCCTTGGCCAGGTTGCTCATGGTGTGTGTGGGAGGACAAAGTGTTTGAGTCAGGGGGAGATCCACTCCCTCTCCATGCAAGGAGACTCAGCTTTGTAACCAAAGCATCCTCAGTGATGGGATGGGAGGCCACCAGGAGAGGTCAGGAAGAGGGGACAAGGGGATGGCAAAAGGGCAGCAGGGCTGCTGATGGCCAAGTGCTAAGGCAAGACTTTCCTCAGACCGTCCTCCCTCTCATTATAATTTATTTCCTTCCTTCCTTCTGTTGGAAGAAATGTCCATCTGGGTTCAGTTCCAAGTGGGGAGAAAGACACTGGAAACATGGACACTGTTTGGAAAGATGGTTTGATGGTGGACAGGACCACATGGTTTGAGGTCCTGGGCAATTGAGCCAGCCCAGCCCAGGTGTGTGAGAGAGAGATTTATACCCTCTCTTGGGCTTTGAACTTGCTTCCTGTTCCTGTGAAAGAAATGTATTCTGATTGGTTGTCAGACTCCCATGGGGCCATGCAGGGGTAACTTTGTAGGTTGTCTTGAGACCCAGGCTTGGTTGAATCTTGCTGGGTGATGTAATGAAGGGGCTTTAGGCAATTCCTATTATGGCTTAATGGCTTTGTCCTGGTTTGGATCTTGAGACAGGGCTAATCCTATCATGTCCTGAGGGTGAAGGTCCTTTGTTTTGTAGATAAACTGGCCCAGTGTTGTGGCTCCGTCCTCCGAGCCTATCTTATCAGAGGAAGAAGGCTCCGAACATGAAGGAGAGGAGACGGCCAGGCCTCCCTCTCCAGGACCCTCCTCTCTGGCAATGCCTCAGGTGTCTCCCGAAGGAGAAGAGATTGGCCAGGAGCCAGGTGTTTCCGAGCCGTCGGATAGTGACGAAGAAACATTGTGGTTGGACCCATGCCAGCGTCGGAGAGACAAGCGTGCGCAGCAGAAAAGGAGGTGTGCCAGAAATTAAGCTGAGTCACTGGACCACACCCCACAGGCTATAAAAGGGAGTGTGGTGGCCATTCGGACTCTGTGACAGACAAAGCTAATCTCTGGCGAGCCACTTTGCACCTTTGGACACAACGCCTATTTGCTGTGGATTTAATTACAAACTGGACTATTCAAACTGTGTGTATTTTTGTCTGTGTTATTGGAGTAAAAGTTCTTGGCAGGCAGCCACGGAGTTGCTGCCAAGTTCCTTATCACTGACATTGAGTGTTTGAAGAGTTTATTTAACCCTCGGCTGGCTGGTTGGGTGTGTGCGTGGTATGGGGACAGAACACCCAGCCTTTTGTCTTGTAGATAGGTTGGCACCAGTCTTTCTGGGGCTATTAACAAAGATGGGGGCTGCTTTCTCCTTTTCTCATCCAGGGAGGTATAATATTCTGCCTTTTTAATATTTCCTAGAATATTTCATTCTTCTAGGAGAGGGGTGGGTGCTAACTTCCTACCCTTCCTTCCTTCCTTCCTTCCTTCCTTCCTTCCTTCCTTCCTTCCTTCCTTCCTTCCCTCCTTTTCTTCTTTTTCCTTTGCTCTTCATTCTCCTTTCTTTCTTCTTCCTTCCCCTCTTTCATTCTTTTTTCTTTGTCTTTCCTCTTTCCCTTTCTCCTTTCCTGTCCCTTCTTGATGCTCAAATGCAAAAGGGGAAACATTTCTCAACGCCTTCTTGCTGTGATCAAATGCCACTTTTGCTAGTAGTTTGTGGCCACTTAAAAGACTGAGAACAAACCAGGCTCAGTTTATCCCATGCTTACATTTAGTGGGGGCGTCCACAGACAACAATACAGCTGTGGCTGTATTGTGATAGTTGATCAGAGCTCCTCTGTTCTTTATGTGCAACAGCTTTAGCGTTTAGGATCAGAGGTAAGTTAGTTGCTTTTCTATTAATACATAATCCTTAAAAGGGCTCTCCTGTAGGGACCCTACCATGGTCTAATTCAGACTGGAAATATAGCAAAGGAAAATATTTCCCCCCACTCTGCTTTGTCCTGTTTTCCCCACTGGAAATGGCTGTTTGCAACACACAAGGAGGGCAGTGGTGGGATTCAAACTTTTAAACAACCAGTTCTGTGGGTGTGGCTTGGTTGGCGTGGCTTGGTGGTCATGTGACTGGGTGGTCATGTGATTGGGTGGGCGTGGCCAACTTGACATCACTCCCATCAAAGGGTGCCTTGCCTGGCCTCTCCTCACCTCAAAGGCCTCAATGAGATACAATTTCCCTGTCTATTTACTACTACTGAACATCCAAAATACACTATTTAATCCTATGTATATATGCCATATGTGTACATACATATTACATAGTATAGAGCAGTGGTTCCCAACTTTTTTTGGCCATGCCCCACCTCAGCATCTCTAAAATCCTGATGCCCCCCCCCCCCCATGACATATAATTCTTACTATTCAAAAAGTGAACTCCTACTCATGCAGAGGAAGCCTAAAAGGCCATTAACTTGGTTTAAACATATTAAAATAAAGGTACCTAACAAATTCAAAATACAATTTGAGCTCACCTCAAGATCATATTTACAACGCAATCCTATGCATGTCTACTCAGAAGTAAGTACCATTGTCTTCAATGGGGCTAACTCCCGGGAAAATGTTGTAGGATTGCGGCTTTAGTCTACTTAAGTTAGTGAGATCCTTGTGCTTGATGCCTGCTGCAGATAGATTTTATATTAGGCTCCAATTTCATAATGGATAGTGGATATGAAGCCAAGTTTTAAATATTCTTGTGAATACTGACAAACTTTTTTCTTGCTTGCACCAGTGGTGGTTTGCTACTGGTTCGCCCCGGACTGGGCGAACTGGTAGCGACGGCGGCGGGAGGCTCTGCCCACCCGCCCGGACGTCTCTGCATATGCGCAGAAGCGAGCGCGCCCACGAGCGAACTGGTAGTGGCCAAAATTGAAACCCACTACTGGCTTGCACTACTCATTTTATGCATAGGGTTTGTGACTAAAAGAAATAAATGTGAGAAAAACTTATGAAATGATGCAAATTATTATTATTATTTTTTTTATTGAAAAAGTTTTCAAATACAAATTTTTCCCCCTTTTTTTTTCCCTCTCCCTCCCCCTCCCTAACCCCCCCTCCCCACCCATCCCCCCCGTGACTTCTTCGTAAAAAAAAAAAAAAAACCTAATTCATAACAGATTACTTACTCCCTCCTCTAAATATTGACCTTTACTTACTAAAAATATTATTAATATTATGACATCCCCCTTTATCCATACATTTCAGAAAAGAGAAAAGAAATTAAAAAAAAGACATTATACTATAACATTATAGAATAACTTCTAATTTAGCATAATAGTATTATAACTCCCAATTTGGCAATAATCTGCCCTTTTTCTCCTCTCCCAAGCTTGTATCTATATATTATTACATCAATTCAAGACCACCTTCCACTTTAAAACTATACGATAAGTCCTACTTTAACATTTAATCTTCTATATATATTACTATAACATTTCAAAGCGGCCTTCCCCATAAAATCTAGTTTAACATTTATTCCACTCTATCCATTTCCTCCACTCCCCTAAATATATCACTTAATAATCCCTTTTCTTAGACTAATCAATCTACTAACTAGCTTATTCACCCACTATCCTGCAAAATTACCATACACAACAATTCTTAATATCTTTGATTCACTGCCCACACTACTTAAAAATATATATCTATATATTCCATTATATCTAAATAAAAAAAGAAAAGACAATGACTTTAAATTTATAGTCCATATAATATCTTCTTTGAAGTCTTTCCACTGGATTGGTAGAACCAACATCCATAATAGGGTAACATAGCTTGCTGGTGCAACAGTTTATTCAGGATCTTCAATCATATCTGCCCCCATCAGTAGTAAATATCTTCTTATATGTATAAAAGTAAAAACAACCACCCGAGTGACATTATAATTATATTCCATATAGTAATAATTGTGGGTTTCATCAGGATTATTGATTCCCATCATCGTAGTGGGTAACAACCCGATCTTCTGCATGCCCCAGCATAATTCTCTTGCCTTGTGATTCAAGATAATTATAATATGTTTATCAACACAAAAAGAAATTCCAAAGTGGATAATTCAAATCCATCAGTTTAAGGCTCTTTTCACGTCCCCAGATTACGGCCATGCAGAGATCTGCCACAATCCTCAGGATGATATTAACCAATACGTCGCCTCTTCTATGTTTACACATAATCATTCATATTTTAAAGTCACTGGCTTCACTGTTGCTTGATTTAGAAATTTCTATTTTTATGCAACCTATTTCTTTTTTTCTTTTCTTTTTGTGGGTTTGATTTCCATCCTGGTTTCCTTTCTACAAATTGTGTATCATCTGGTCGGTTTTCATTCTGCTTTGTAGATTGGTCTTGTTGGTTTTGTTTTTGTGTCTCATGTTTCTTTTTTATCCCTTGTATATCCCCTAATTGGTTTCCATGCTTGTCCTTGCCTTGATAAGTCATCACATTAAGGTTAGATGCCACTTCTCTCAAATTTGTAGATAATCCAGCTGGGGTGTCCGATAAATCCAAAGGCAATTTATCTGGTACAGTCTCTATAATTCGATATTTTACCTTTGTTTCCAGCTCCTTCTGCTTATCCTGTATTATACCTGAAGATGTTAAGTTCATTTTCAACCTATTTTGATAAAATTCTTCCGCTCTTTCAACAGTATTTAGCTGGTATCTTTCTCCTTGATATCTCAATATAATACCAACTGGGGCGTCCCACCTAAATGGGATATTTCTCTTTTTTAACTCATTCACCAGAAAACCAAATTTCTTCCTTTCCATTAATATCTTAGGTGGGAGTTCCTTGTAAATCCAAATCTTTCTTCCATACAATTGCAAATTAGAATTAAAGGAATTTTGCACAATATTATTCCTAATTTCTTTATCTGTAAAATAAATCACCACATCTCTAGGCAGTTGCCTTTGCTTGGCAATCCAGGAGTTTATTCGATAAACTCTGTCAATCCTACAAAACACTTCCTCAGGTTGAACCTTTAGAATCCCAGCTAGAATTTCAGAAGATATTTTCCTTAAATCATCTCTATTATTTTCCTGCAAACCTCTTAATCTTATCGCATATTCTGTAAAATTATATTGTACCATTAGAATCTCTTTTTCAATCCTCTGTTGCAAATTTTCTACATTACCAGACTTTTGATCAGCATCCATTTTAGGTTTTTCTTCTGAGCTATTATCCTGAGTGTTTATCAGATCATTTTCAATTTTTTCAGTTCTATTGTCCAATTTATCTTGAATTTCTTCCATTTTAGACTCTAGTAAATTAGTATTTGTGTCCAACTGTATCATAAATTCTGAAAAACCATTAGCCACTTTTAAAAAAATTTTCTCCAAAAAGTCAAACTTAGATTTCACCAATTCTTTAATTTCCTGCTTAAATTTTTCAAGTTGCTGATTCACAATCTCCTCCCTTCTTTCAATCTCCTCTAAGAGAAATTCTATTATATTAAAATCAGGTTTCTGAGACTGAAGAGTTAAAACTTGTTCCTTTAAATTGTTGGTGGGGGAATCCCCCCCCCCCTACTTGTTTATCTGGCTTTGTAAGTCTCAGTGCCATGTTTCCGCCCAGGCAGGCTTTGTTAAAAAAAAAAAAAAAAACAAGAAAAAAGACTTCTTTCCAATCAACAACAATATCAAGTCTCCAGGGGAAAAGAGAGAAAAAGACACAGGAGCGAAGTTTTGTCTACAAATGTAGCCAGTGGTATTTATTCCGCTACATTGTAATAATAGAGAACGGAAGGACTTTCCCTTTCAGCCTCTCCTCCAGCCGCGGCAGACGCCATTTTAAAAGGCTTTTTTTTCCTCTTTCTTTTCCTCCTTTCTCTTAAGTAATTTTTAAAAGATAAGTAAAATACTTGCGGTTCAGTATTACAGGTCCAGCTCACATTTTCTTTGAGTAATCTGTTAAATTTGCAGGCTTGCTTTTGACGCCTGGCTCTCATCCGCTCCGTCCCAAAAGTAAAAGAAAAACTTTTGGGACTCCGCAGAGAGTTCTACCCACCCCTGCCGGCTCTATCTCCGTTTCCTCATGGAAACGGAGTTTTTTCGAGCCGCCATTCCGTTGTGAAGGCGGCTCTGACAGGCAATGGAAGCTGACGATCCTGAAGGAGCATCTGGCGGCGGCCAGCAGCAAACCGGAAGTCCCCAAATGATGCAAATTATTAAAAGAAATAACTATTAAAAGAAGATGGCGCAGAAAGAGGGAAATTTAAAAAACATTCTTAGCTTAATTTATGAATAATAAGATTGTCATGAATGAAAGGGGGGTTGTAACCTATGGCCCCCTACTCACCCACTCGGTTTGAACCTGCAGCTTAGTGGCGAAATGCTTTGGTAGTTCAGCAGGTAGAGGTGAATCACACAGGCCTGGCAAGGCCTATGCATGCGTGGCCCAGCCCCAGATTGTTCTGAGAGGAAAAGTCTTGTAAAACACGGCCTGGGAAAACACAGACTAAAAATAACTGTAAATCTAACAATTTCTTACTTAAACTTGGGTCCTGGTTCTGTATCCTCACTGCTGGGCTTCCCCCAGCAGCCATCTACTCTGTCTCCCCATAGAGCAGCTCTCCCTGCAACCACCCAGCAGCAAAGCCCACACGAAAGAGAGAGAGAGACTCTGCCAGTCCCATGATCCTTAGTGGGAACACATCTGATTGGCTGGCAGTTGCTCCCTCCTCCCCCCAGCTGGGATATCCTTTTCAGACCAGGCCCTAGGAAATACACTTTAACAAAGACAACAATAGGTAAATGAAACATAGCTGTTTCATCACAAATATATAAGAACAATTAGCGGACTTTCAAAAAATCAGTTAATAGCTCATTTTCAAATTGTCCCCATTAAAAATCAAATTTCCCCCCTGTGGGCCACTTTGGGAACCACTGGTATAGAGTGTGTATAGACACACAAAAAGATACATTATCTACTATTGTATATATACTGTACGTGTATGTACACATACACACGCACAGCTTGTTATAGGGATGGATCTGACCCAATAACTCGCAAGACAAGTATATATATATATATATATATATATATATATATATATATATATATATATATATATATATATATATATATATATATATATATTTCTTAATTTCTTTTATTGCAGGCCTGAATTAATCCTAGGCCTATTCAGTTAATTATCACTGACCTTTGTTCTTTCCCTTGCAGGTATACATCTGGAACTACTAGATGACCTCGTGGTGGAAGCTCTTATACCCAGGGGGAGGAGTCAGGAGGTAAGGTGTGGTTATGGGGATGATGGGATATGTGACTTGTTAACTCTTGCAGGGCTGTGGGGTTGTGGTGTGAGAGAGTTAGACATTTAACCTGACAAAACCCCCTCTAAATGTCTAACTGATTACAAGTACATGGTATTTACATACGTATATGTTACATACATAAAATTACATTGTTTTTTTGTTTTTTGTTTTTAAATTTGATTTATATGCCGCCCTTCTCCGGAGACTCAGGGTGGCTTACAATGTGTTAAGCAATAGCCTTCATACTTTTGTATATTTATACAAAGTCAGCTTATTGCCCCCACAAACTGGGTCCTCATTTAACCTACCTTAGAAAGGATGGAAGGCTGAGTCAACCTTGAGCCTGGTAAGATTCGAACCTGCAGAAATTGCAGGCAGCTGTGTTAATAACAGGGTGCATTAAACCACTGTACTACCATATGTAAACACATATTTTAGACATGAGATATGCGTGTTGTTTGTGGGGTAAAGGTTTTGTGAGTATATCTGCTGTCTGCTTCTTAGTGTCACAGCGTACGGCTTTAATAAAACCAATCTCTGAAAATTGCCTGACATGTTTACATTTGATATCGATATGTCTTGATCGTTGGCCGACGGCATCGGCCCTTGATATCTCTATTGCTGCCTTATTATCCTCATGAATAATTATTGGATATGATGGTTCAGTCCAAATATCACTGAGTAAGTCATCAAACCATATTAGGTTGTTTGCGGCCTTCGACAGACAGACAAATTCTGCCTTGGTGGTAGATGTGGCTACAAGTTTTTGTTTTCCTGTATACCAGTGAATAGGACTGCCATTGAGGAAGAGCACATAACCTGAAGTGCTTTTCCTACTTTTGATATCTCCCACCCAATCAGCGTCAGCATAGCAGGTCAGCTTTGGTTTCGTGGACAGGTCTAGTTCAAGGCATAATTGTGCATTGATACTGTATTTGAGGTATCTGAGCAACCTCTTGATGGCATCCCAGTGTGATGTGGTAGGCTTGCTCACGTGCCTGGATAGTAGATTGACAGCCAGGGCGATGTCTGGTCTAGTCCAATTGGCTATGTATAGTAGCGACCCTATGGTAGACCTGTACAGCTTGTTGTCAATGAAGGGTTCAGACTCATCATACATACTTTTTAGAAAGTCTGGTTGCATGGGGGTCTCACTGGGCTTCACCTCTGACATATTGCATTTTGACAAAAGTTCAACTATCTTTTCTTTTTGTGAGAGTCGGAAGCCTTTGTTGGTCTTGGTCACTTGAACTCCTAGGTATTTGTCTATATTTCCTAGTGATTTTAATGAGATGTGATTCCCCAGTTCAGTGGCAAATTTATCACATTTGTCTTTTTGCTTGCCTATGTACAGTATATCGTCCACATAGACAAGGATGCCCTCAAATGATTCATTTTCTCTTTTTATAAAGAAGCATTTATCAGCTGAAGTGGCGGTAAAGCCCATAGAGTTGAAGGCTTTGGCTAGGCAATCGTACCACCTCTTGCCTGATTGCTTGAGTCCATATAAACTTTTATTCAGAAGCCATGTGTTGTTTTTTCCTTCATTGTATCCTGGTGGGGCTTTGACGTAGATTTCTTTGTCCAATTCTGCATGGAGATATGCGGTTTGCACATCGAATTGGAATACTTCAAGTCCCAGAATAGTGGCTATTACTAGTGCACTCTTGACGCTCTCAGCCTTGACTGTAGGTGAGTAGGTGTCTGTGTAGTCCTCTGGATACTTCTGGGCAAATCCTTGTGCAACCAGCCTCGCTTTGTACAGTGCTTTGTTGTTTTCCAAGTGTCTTGATTCTGAACACCCATTTGGTTCCTATTGGTTTTTTGTTTTCTGGTGCTTGAGCTGGTGAGTATACATGTAGGTCCCTGAGGGTCTCCATTTCTCTTTCCATGGCTTGTTCCCACTTTTCTCTCTCTTCCTGGGGAAGGTTGAGTATCTCTTCATAGGAATTTGGTGTGGGGTTGTTGTAATGTATAGACATAATGTAATCTTTGAGTCTCTTTGGCAATCTATTCCTACTTGCCCTGACTGGTCTGTCTGGGGGTGTATCTGTTTCATGCATGTACTCGGCTTCTTTGTCTCAAGAATGCCGTGCGAGACGCAATCAAAACACAGCTACAGCCTTATTCAGCTCTTTTGGCACGCTGGTTTATTCGCATCCGCATCCGGCTACACACTGTGATTCGTAAACACGATTGAAATCGGCACTACGTTACACCAAGAATGGGGTGTTTATATAGCCCATCTTTCCATTAACTCATTAGGACCGCACCCTTGTTTATTACCACGCCCCTCTTTTAGGGGTGTAATTGGTCTTCAGCGTGTTATGGAAGGTGCTGCCGCTGTGTCCTCCGGAACGGCCCTAATCCCGTTGCACCCGATACCACCACCCCACACCCCGCATACGGCCGCCTTCACCCAGTGCCACCACCACCAAGTATGTATATGTCCCTCGATGCTTTCAGCACGCGTTAGCGATGTCGAGCAGGTTGCTAGGCTCGACAGGCGGCTCCCCTTTCACCACGTGTCCTTCTGTAAGAGATAAGCTACACGTATTAGTAGATAACCATGGTTTGTGAGGATACATTTTATGAAACCATCGAATCAGTCGGTTTGCTTTTACATTACTATGCGGTATCCAAGAAGCCTCTTCTACTGGATAACCTTTCCATTTTTACAAGGTAAGAGAGGACCCCCCTTGTCCATCTAGAACCTAGGACTTCATCAATCTCGTAATGGCCCTCCATGACCGGACCAGGACGGCCGAATACTTGGATATGTTTGGCGGGTTTGAGAAGACTACTATGAAATACGGGGTGGATCTTCCCCAATAACGGAGGTAACTTTAGTACTACAGTTACAGGATTTAATATTCGTATCACCGGAAACGGGCCCAGATATTTCGGTCCTAGTTTCCTACTAGGAAGCCTTAATTTGATGTATTTGGTAGAGAGAAATACCATGTCCCCTACCTTGAATGGTTGAAACGGTGCTCGTTTCTTATTCGCCTGGCTTTTATATGCGAGAGGTGCTTTATCTAATGCCTCTCTGACCTGGGGCCATACCGTATTCATCTTATCGGCCCACTCATGAGGCATTGGTGATGTTGTCGGTGGTTGATGTAACCCGGGTATCGCTACGAAGTCTCGTCCCATTGCCACCCGAAAAGGAGTGAGACCCGTACTGCTATGAACTGCATTGTTATAGGCGACCTCCGCAAACGGTAGCAGTGAAGACCAATCGGTCTGTTGATATGAAACATAGCAACGAAGGTATCGCTCTATCATTGCACTTGCTTTCTCTGCAGCCCCATTGGTACTAGGGTGGAATGCCGAACTGAGGCCTTGCGTTGATCCAATAGCCGAGAGGAAGTTTCTCCAAAATCGGGCTGTAAATTGCACCCCTCTATCAGAAATAATATGACGGGGTACCCCGTGTAACCTATAAATGTGTTGTATAAATAGCTTAGATAGCTTACGAGCTGAGGGTAATCCTCGGCACGGAATGAAATGAGCTTGTTTAGAAAATAAATCGATAATAGTCCAAATAACCGTGTTCCCATTGCTGTCTGGCAAATCGACTATAAAGTCCATCCCTATCTCCTCCCACGGTTGGGTAGGTGTGGCTACAGTCTGTAGTACTCCCAAAGGTTTGCCAGGGCGGGATTTGGCCTTGGCGCATATGGAACAGTCTTGTGTGTATGTTTCTATATCTTTCCTCATATGTGGCCACCAAAACTGACGCCGTGTTAAATGCAGGGTTTTAAGGAAACCGTAATGCCCAGCCGATTTATTATCATGGCATCGGTGTAACACCAGGCCCCGGACCCTTTCCGGTACATACATTTTGTCCCCTTTCCACGAAAACCCGTCCCTATGCGTGAGCAGGTGTTTGTTTTCCTTAAACCAGCTATCAGTGTTTAACTCCCTTTGCACCTGCTCTTTCCAGTCTATTGTAGTCTCTGTGGTTACGGCTGCTGCAGTCCTACCACCATTGGGCACCATAGATTGTACTATCTCATCCCATTTGCTCTGGAATTGAGGCATCCAAGAGAGAGCGTCGGCCAAGAAGTTCTTGCCACTGGGCATGTGTTTTAGCATGAACCGGAAACGCTGAAAATAATGTGCCCACCGGACTTGTTTAGGAGACAATCGTCTGGGAGTTTGTAGTGCTATAAGGTTGCGGTGATCTGTCCACACCTCAAATGGTACCTGTGCTCCTTCCAAAAGATGCCTCCAGGTGAGAAGAGCCCAACGAACAGCAAACGCCTCCTTTTCCCAGATAGCCCAACCCCTTTCCGTGGGACTGAATTTTTTGGAGGTGTACGCACACGGGTGTAACTGACCTTGGACATCGGTTTGTAACAACACGGCCCCTACCGCAATGTCACTTGCATCCACTTGTACTATGAATGGTTTCGATTGATCAGGATGTTGTAGTACGGGTGCCTCAGCAAAACGTTTCAGGGTTTCAAAAGCTGTCTGGCACTCCATCGTCCAATCCAAGCGCCGTCCAGGTCGCAGAGGCCCCTCCCCTTTTGTGCGTAGCAGGTTTGTTAATGGCAGAGCAATATGTGCGAATGTTGGGATGAACTGACGATAGAAGTTAGCGAACCCAAGGAAGCTTTCTAACTGTTTCCTTGTTGTAGGGGCCAGCCATTCCAACGCAGTATTTACTTTTGTTGGATCCATCGCTATACCGTCCTTGGATATCCTATATCCGAGATAGTCTAGTTCTGTGCGATGGAATTCGCACTTGGACACCCTAACATACAGGCGGGCGTTTAACAACCGTTCCAATACCTGACGGACTAAACTAATATGTTCCTCCATAGACTCGGTGTATATTAAAATATCGGCTCGACACTTTGTTTGTAAGGCTGTTCAAGTTCAAGGTGGGATGTCCTTCCTTCCATTCCTTGGCCTTTATTTCATGTTGTTTGGGTTTGTGTGTTTTGGCTTCCTTTGCCTTTTCTGTGATCGTTTCCTCATCTCTTTGGTTACGTGCGTGTGTGTCCCTACCAATGAGAATGTTAGAGTGAAGCCTTGACCAGTTTGAATGTTCATGGAAGTCCGCAGATCTGGATACGACAAACTTGTTGTTGCAGTCTACGAACCTGAAACCTTTCGTTCCTGGTTTATTTATTTATTCATTTATTATTCAAATTTCTATACCGCCCTTCTCCTTTCGGACTCAGGGCGGTTCATACCCAATGAACTTTAACCTCTTGGATACCTTTTCTCCCTTCTTTCTCAACTGTCTGGGAATGTGGACATCTGCCGGGGCACCAAATATATGTAGGTAGGCCAAGTTGGGCTTTCTCTTATACATTATCTCATATGGTGTTTTATTAATCGAACTTGACCATAACCTGTTTAATATATAGTTGGAATAATGCAGTGCCTCTGACCAAAATGACTGGCCCATTCCTGCGTCCTCTAGGACACACCTCATCATCGTTTGGAGTACACAGTTTTTTCGTTCTACGACCCCATTTTGAAATGGTGAAAAAGGCGAAGAAATGTAGGGTACTATGCCCTGTTCTCTTAACCATCTTGTAAAGTCTCTGGCCATAAACTCTGATCCTCGGTCAGTCATTATTTGTTTGATTTTTGTATTGTGTTGTAATGCTACCCTTTTGTGGAATTCTTTGAATTTTTGAAATACTTCATTTTTATGCCTGAGTGAATAAACATAGCCATACCTGCTATAATCGTCCACAATAGTTAAGAAGAACCTTTTTCTATACCTAACTGATTGTTTCAATGGCCCTACCAAGTCCATGTGTACCAGTTGGAAGATAGAGTCAGTAGTCTGTTCTGACTTCTTAACCTTAATTTTTGAGCGCTTACAAACAGAACATTCTAAGTAGTTTTCACAGTCTTTTACTTTTAGACCCTCGGTACATTCCAGCATTTTTTTTACAACAGGGAAACTGATATGTCCTGGTCTCCTGTGAAGGAGATGGGCGCAGTTATCATGGATGGGCCTTCCCATAGACATCGTGTTTTTACCTGGTGACTTACACTCGGTTGCCCCCTGGTGTGCCCCCTCTGTTCCTGTGTTTCCCTTTTCCTCACTAGCGGTGCTTGTGTTTATGCTTCCTCCATTGCTCTCGCTGGGTGTGAAGTAGGGTAGACCGTCATGTATTGTTACCTCCCCAACCTTATTTCCTTGGTTGAATATGTAAGCTTTTCCTTCCTTGAACACTACCTCACTGCCCGTGTCCTGTGTGAGTTTGGTGGTGGCTAACACGTTATAGGGTATTTCTGGCACATATAATACCCCCTCTATTTTTCCAATTTCTGGGATATGCACGCTCCCCTTCCCTATTACTTTGGCACTACTCTGATTAGCCACCTTTATCTCGATATCTTTTTCTGTGAGTGAACTGAATAACTTTGGGTTGCACGTGGTATGGTTTGTGGCTCCTGAGTCTAAGAGCCACATGTCCTCGCTTATTTTTTGTTTGGGGTCTGGTTTCCCATATCTGAAACCGTACATGGAACTTGGATTGCTGTCCCTGGAACTGTCCCTATGGTCATTGTGTCGCCTGGGATTGGGGGACCACCCACGCCCTCGTTCCCTAAAAGGCCTGCGGTCTGGTGATTGTCTCCCCCTGCGATCATTGTATCCCCTGTCCCTGTTGTTCCTGGGGCAATCCCTTTTTAGGTGGTTCCTAGAACCGTAAGAAAAACATTCAGGGGTACTCCTTGTCCTATCCTGGAACTCAACTTTCTTAATGGGTCTGGGATCCCTCCTGGATAGATGGCGGTCCCTCCTTAGGTTGTCTTCTGCAATTAGGCGATTTGTGAGTGTGCCTAATGATAGATGCTCTATACTGAGACTGTCTATTTGAGTTACGAAATTGTCCCAGCTGCTGTCTAATGAGTTTATAACTATACTCATCATACTCTCTTCAGTGATTACTTCCCCCCTTTGCATTAGTTCAGCCCTGGTTGCATTAAGTTTCAATATATGTTCGCTCATGGGGACCCCTGGTCTAAGTCTGGCAGAGTGGAATTCCCTGGATATCCTTGTTGTGGTTGCTCTGCTCTGGCTATAGAATAAACCGTATAATTTTTGCATGACCTCATACACAGTTAAATTGTTACCTATGCTAGGATACATAGTGGGTGGAATACTGGTTAACAATAGATAAAATGCCTTGTGATGGATACAGTCAATCTCAAATGACCAAGGCTTTTTTGGAGGTTTGGAAATTAAAAAGAGTACATTTTCTTTCATAAAAATAATTCGTAGCTGCTGGCTCCATTCTAAAAGGTTTCCTCCATCTATTTGTAATTTTGGGAAGTTAACAGGTATTGTCCCAGAATTGTTTGAATAATTACTGAGGGTAGCTGTCCATGGTCCAGGATGTGTGTAAACTCACAGTAAGGCAATGGGATGCTTGAGCTAATGCAAAAGAAACTGTCAGTCAATTTTTTTCCTTCTCTCCCTGTAGGTGAAGACTGAGCATGCGCGAAGCTCATTTGGCGCTGGAAGTCGTCGGGTGAGGAGCTCGCAGCCACGGCTCCCAGGCCTAGGCCCAGGCCTGCCAGGGGAACGTTGGACTCACCCCTGGTGCATCTGGAATCAGCGCTGGACGTCGGAAGTCATTGCTGGGCGGCTGGGTCCCTGGTGAAGATCGGCAGGAGTCGTGGCGGCATAGCGGTCATAGATCGAGGACTTTCAAAGCCCGGCGGTCCTGCAGCGGCGGCGGTGACGACAATGGCGGCGGTGGGTCCTGGTCCGTGGATGATGGCCCCTGGATGTGTGGAGAAGCCCGGTGGTGGTCGTAGGACAGGTAAGTAGCTGACTTGGTTTCCTTTTTTTGGGTTTCGCTCCGGTAGTAGATGGGGTGGTGAGTTCGGGTCCTGTCGCATAGTTAGTCTGTAGGTGGTCGGTGTTCTTTGTTCGTTGCGGAAGTGTGTCGCCTCTCTGGGTAGTGGTAGGTTAGGTGCTTCGTTGTCGGTGGTTGTTCTGGTGTCCCTCTGGCTTCCAGGGTTTTCTTTGAGGCTTTTGGCTGACGCAGGAGGCTTGAACGCGGGGCCAAACACTGCCACTAGAGTCTTGATGGCTCTTTCTACTTCGAGCTCAGTAGGCGAGCTCCTGTTGCATTGGATTTGTTCCTCGTAGTTGTTTTCGGGTTGTCCCTCGTTTGTTTCAGGGTCCTGGCTGGTTCGCGCCATTAAATTCAAATCCCAGCTTTCTATTGGTTGCTGGCCATTCCAAGATGGCCGCTGGGAAAGTGGCACGAAAGTGAATTCGTCTATGTCCGGTACCTCTGCTAGGGAATGCCTTTCCCTTACCGGACTGGTGGTTTCTTGGGTTTGTTCCTGGGCACTCATCGCTGCTCCATGGTTTTCTACGAGGCCTTGGAGTTTTGCGATGAGCTCTCCGTTGCTGATGGGCGCTTCCATCATTTTCAGTAAGGTCATTCTGAGTTCATTTTTCTCTTGCGGCTCTTCTCTGTCGTGGTCGTCTGCTTCCTCTCGTGGTCTCTCATTTCTGAGAAGTGGGTACGGATCGTCATCCTGATCACTCTCAGTCGTTGTGATTCTTGCTGTGGCACCTTCGGGTGTCTGTAGTTCAGCCATTAGTCTGGCGTAGGCTCTTGTGTTTATTCTGTTCTTCGTTTCAGAATAAACTACTGGTTCTGTCATTATTCAGAGTTATGGGCAACCATCCTCTGCTACCATTTTGTCATAGGGATGGATCTGACCCAATAACTCGCAAGACAAGTATATATATATTTTTCTTAATTTCTTTTATTGCAGGCCTGAATTAATCCTAGGCCTATTCAGTTAATTATCACTGACCTTTGTTCTTTCCCTTGCAGGTATACATCTGGAACTACTAGATGACCTCGTGGTGGAAGCTCTTATACCCAGGGGGAGGAGTCAGGAGGTAAGGTGTGGTTATGGGGATGATGGGATATGTGACTTGTTAACTCGTGCAGGGCTGTGGGGTTGTGGTGTGAGAGAGTTAGACATTTAACCTGACACAGCTCTTCTAAAACTATACACATTCAACCTCACTTACTGCATTTGGAAAGACACCCAGAGTCCACTTTCTGCCACACATTTAACTATAACTTCTGTACATTAGAACATTACACACGCCTTCAGATTTTCTTCCCTAGCCTGCACATGACTGTTAGAGCCAGGAGATGTCATGGATTGAGTAAAATGTGGTGAAACTCACTTAACAACGCTCTTGCTTAGCAACCAAATTTTTGGCTCAATTGTGGTCATAAGTCAAGGACTATCTCTGCCTTCCTCTGCATGGCAGCCTTGTCCTAGTAAACTCCTTCTCCTTTCTGGCAATTTTCCTCTCTGTTAGAGGCACCAAAATAATCCAGATGATATAAGGTTTCTTGCTGGAGCAGGGGGTTGGACTAGATCAGTGGTTCTCAACCTTCCTAATGCCACGACCCTTTAATACAGTTTCTCATGTTGTGGTGACCCCCAACCAGGGGTGGGTTCTAATTTTTTTTACTACCGGTTCTGTGGGTGTGGCTCATTTTGTGGCTCATTTTGTGGCTTGGAGGTCATGTGACTGAGTGGACGTGGCTAGCTGGTCATGTGACTGGGTGGCCATGGCTATGTGTATAGGGACTACTCAGAGGGCTGAAAAAAGTCATTTCTGACAGGTCCTCACACTTTTGACTGGTCCTCACACTTATGACCATCCTCACATTTATGCCTGTGCAGCATTCTTAACAACCATCTCACTCATTTCACTACTGCTTCTCTTCAACATGGTATAAGATAGGGCAAAAAACGTAAAATGTGAGGACAGTCGTAAGTTCGAGGACTGGTCAAAAGTGCGAGGACCAGTCAAAAATAACTTTTTCAGCCCTCTGAGTAGTCCATATGCATAAAAGGATACAGCAATAGAGAGGGATAAAGGAAGGGAAGGGAAATTAGAGTAGGAGTGAAGGTAAGAGAGGGAGGAAGAGAGGAGGAGAAGGAGAAAGAAAGAGGAAGTAGGGAGAAGAAGAAGGGGGGGAAGAGAAAGTAAGAAAGAAAGAAAAGAGAGAGGTGGTAGGTTTGAGGAGAAAGATTGCTGTACAATAAAAAAGATGAAAGGGAAGAAAGCCAACCTCAAACAAATATAAAGATATTAAGATAAAGAATGAATTGTTAAACTTTAAAGAATAAAAGAGAACAAATAGCAATAAATAGCAATAATTAGAAACACACATACAAACATACAACGTATTTTCTTTGAACAGAGTATTTGGCGGGTCCACAAATTTAAACAGTTGTAGGAGGTTAGCACCCACCCCTTTCCTAGAAGAATGAAATATTTTGGGAAATATTAAAAAGGCAGAATATTATATTTTCCTGTATGAGAAATGGAGAAGCATATTTTACAGACAAAGCAACTCCCACCTTCCTGCCCCCCACCCTTTGTTAATGGGCCAGAGGCAGAAACTCAATCCTTTGTCAAAGGACATTTGCAACACAATAGCAACAGAAACTAACACAATGGGCCCCATCAAGCCATGTGATCCTGTCCACCATTAAACCATCTTTCCAAGCAGTCTCCATGTTTCCAGTGTCTTTTTCCCCACTTGGAGCAGAACCCAGAAGGATATTTCTTCCAACACAGTATTTAGTCATTTCAATTAAATTTACAATTTTTATATTTCCTTTTTACCATATTTATTCCTCATCTATTTTTTTAAAAAACCAATATTAACCTTCATCCTCATCTCTAACCTTAATCAAATTCAATTTTTCCCTTCTATTCTATATTATACCCCTTCCCATTGTCATCTATTTTTATATCCATCCTCACGTTGGTTAATTATGTAATACAGTTGTTTAATACAAATTCAACATTTTAATATAAATCAATTAGTTATATAACTACCTTTTTTGTATATTAATCAATATGAACATGAATATTCCAATTATTTCCATGCAATCCAATTTCTTACAAATCAATTAATTATATTTACCAATAATAATAAACCAAATAATTTCCCCCATATATTCCTCCAAACCACAACGTAACCATTTCTGCTTTCAACACAATATGCAATTAATAGTATCTCAATTATTACAATTCCCTAGTTAAATAGAGCTTTTTTTCTTCTGTGTTTTAAATCTTGAACCTCCTCTTGCCCTAAATTTCCCATTGTTTGCAGTTTGCACCTACCTTTTTTGGTGAGGAAAAAGAAGAAGAAATCTCTCTGCCTCATTTTGTCACGTTGCAGCCAAGACCCTGCTTACTTTCAATTTTGCTTTTTCAGCATAGCTAGGGGGAAAAAAAATCTGCTCCAGGAATTTACCTCTTTGCAGCTAGCTAGCAACAGAGCCCTCCGCAAAACAGCTGAGAGTAGGGCGGCTCTTTGAAGCCCGGCGGCAAGAATTTAAAGTTTTTTTCCCCTCTAGCCATTAGCTGGGACTCCGGAGGCAGCAATAGATTGGGAGTGGGCGGGGTAAGCGAACGGCGACCGGGCGATCCAGCAGAGGCAGAGGGTGAGGGTGAGTGAAGGCGTGGAGGGGGTGAGAGGGCTTTGGCGACCCCCGTGAAATGGCCGTTCGACCCCCAAAGGGGTCGCGACCCCCAGGTTGAGAACCGCTGGACTAGATGATCTCCGAGATCCCTTCCAGCCCTAGATTGCTGTGCTGTTTCAAAGTGTCTTCTGAAGCCACGTCTAATGCCAGGGTTTGTGGTCCTTCCTTCCTCTCCTTTTATTTTCTCTCTTTCCCTTCCTCGCTCCCTCCCTCCCTTCATGTATCTATCTATCTTTCCATCCATCCATGCAACTATATGTCATTCACTTTCCCCTCCCTCCCTCCCTCCCTCCCCTCCTTCCTTCCTTCCCTTTCTTTCTTTTTTTTTAAAGCTGCCAGAGGCTCCGAACAGGCTTCCCATTTTGACCCCTCCCCCATCGTTCCCTCTGTGCCTGACGGGCCTCTGCGTGGCTCTCATCTAACTTCTGTCACTTTGATTCTCATTCCCTCCCTGGTTTTAAGCCACCTGTTCCTCAAATGCTCTCCGTCACCCACATACAATGCGCACCCACAAAAACACACCGCACAAACAATATCCCACTCACGCCAAACCCACAGATCCAGACACACACACTCACACCCCAAACGCTGTTACCAAACAAACACCTCGCTCCTCCCCAAGCACAAAACTCTCCTTCTGCTGCATCTCCCTTCTCCCCACCCCCGCTGAAGGATCAGATGATGGAATGTATGTACAGATGAGGCCATGGGGGTCAGAGGAAGAGTCATATGCAGAGGTGGTATTCAGCCGGTTTGTACCGGTTCGGGCGAACCGGTAGCGACGACTGCAGGTGGGTCCGTCCACCCGCCCGGATGTAATGCCGTCCTATTTAGCCACATTTTCGAGGCTGGGCACATGCGCGGAAGGCACACACGTGAGCAAAGCACATGCACGGAAGGCTGGGCGCATGCGTGGATGGTGTACATGTGGCGAACCGGTGGTAAGAATATTGGAAACCCACCGCTGGTCATATGTGGAAATAGGCCCCAGGTGTGGGTGTAATGAACATGAGAGTAAGGAATATGAATTCTGAAAAATATTTACTCTTGTCTTCATTTCTTTGCTTTAAAACAGACAATTAAACTGCTCTCATTCTTCTCTGCTTCTCTGCAATAGTGGTGGTGGGGGGAAGGGGGAATGGGGGGGCTGCCTTGAGACAAAGACTTAAACTGCTTTTATTCTTCTCTGCTTCTCTGCAATAGTAGGGGGGGAAGGGGGAATGTGGGGGCTGCACAGTCATAGCAAGGCAAGAAACAAGCAACTTACCTGTCAAACCACTAGGCCAGGATATTGGAAACAAGAATAGCTTGCTTATAAGAAAAACCCCAAAACCACATAGCTGGCACATGAAACTAGACTTTTTGCAAGATACCCGTGACCTGGGATGAGTGACAGGTGATGTGACATTTAGCTACTTTGCATAGCAAGCGTAACAGTTTTAGGGGGCTGTAATCCAGATAACCAATCAATATTATATATTATGCATGCATTATTAGGGGAAGGGCAAAGGGGTGTACATGACCTACCCTTTGACCATGAGAATTGCTGTAAGATTGTAATCTGGGCCTTGGCAGCTTTCAAAGCCAGGGTCCTTATATCTTGGTACCAAAATAAAAGTATATTCTTGTATCACATCTTGTGTTTGGTGACTCATTGGCTTTGACACCAAGCTAAGGCCCAGTTTTGTGGACAACAGTTTTGGTGGCAAATGCAGGCAATTGTGCTTGGGAAGGCCTCCAAGTTGTGTAAGTAGGCAGTTGAGAGAGGAATGAATGATTCTTGAGAATTATATCCGGCCAGGTACCTCAGCTGTGCACCCACTCAGGCGCAGTCGCCCTTAAGTCCTCATCTGAATTGTGACCGAGGAGCTTAAATAGCAAGGGCCTCTGGACAGAGCACACGTGCCGTCCTGGCACAGAGAGAGAGAGTGTGCATGACCATAAACTGCCTACCTTTGGACTTGGCCCTGGAATAAATCCTTGGATGGTGTAGGACTCAAAGGTTGAAGCCCAGAAAAAATAAGGTGTGGACAATCTCCCCTTTGCACCATCATGGAGTAAGATAGTGGGGGGAAAAACCAGGCTTCCTCAGGTTGTGTGGCAGGAATTGACCATCTGCAGGACAAGGTGAGACTATTGAGGGACGCTCCTGGGGGTTTAAGGGTGCGAAGTCCCGGGTGGAGGGAATACAACGCTCTTAGGAAAACCCCTGAGAAATAGTCACAAGGATGGGTAATAAAACTCCAGGAGGCACGGCAAAAAGGGGGTAAAGTTTCAGACAACAAAACTAAAGGGGAAACAGCAAAAGGAGAGTCTCTGCTGTCATTGCCCATGGACAGTCCCGTAAAATGTATTTTAACAAATTTCTGGGAACTAGGAGGGGGGGAATATGGCATGAAAATTGCTCTGTTAAGGTATTGTATGTCAGTGTGGCCTCATGAGAAATTGTCACGACCAGGTGACTTCTGGCCCCCACAAGGGTCAGTAGACAGTCATCTGATCAGGGAATTAAAGGTAGTTTTGGAAAAAGGAGAGAGACATACCGAGATGCAATACCTAGATCTTTTTACTAAACTAGCCAACAGCCCTATGTTATTAGAAGAGTGTCAATGTAAGATGTTGGTGATGTGTGAAGGAAAAAAGGGAACAATCAAGAAACCTAGTGCCCCTTCCACAGTTCTTATGGAACATGTGGAGGACAAATGGCCCCCAGGAAACCTTACCCCCCACCCCCAGTGCCCTCCACCTGTATACCCTTGGCATGAAGTGACAGGGACTGAAGGGGTAGGGAGACCAGGCAGTGGTGGGATTCAACTGGTGTAATGACCGGTTCGCTGCATGTGTGCACGCAGTCCATTAGAAAACACCATTAAATCCGCTCTGCCGCGCCTATCAGCTGGGCTTCAAACGAATGAAATAAAGGTAGGTATAGCGCAGGGGCGGACGGGCCCAGCTGACGGTCGGAGTAAACTGGTTTGCTTTCAGCTGATTGTCGGAGCAACCGGCTCACCTGAACCGGACCGAATAGGCTGAATCCCACCCCAGAGACCAGGGAGGTAAAAGGAAGAGTCAGATATTGGTCAAGGAGGACAAACGGTCCCAGTAGGTGGGGCCAGGAGCAGTGGTGGGTTGCCCCCGGTTCACACCAGTTCTATAGAGCCGGTAGTAAAACCGGCAGAAGGCTCCGCCCACCGACCCCGACGTCATCAGAACTTCTGCACATGTGCGTGGCCCCGTTGTGAACTGGTAGTAAAGGTAAGTAGAACCCACCCCTGGGCAGGAGGAAGGAGACCAAAGAGGTGCCTGAGGGGGCAGGTTCAGCTTCCCCAGTATCCACTGGACCACACACCCGGTCCAAGGGAGCAGTCAAACCAGAACGCCAATTGCCCTTAAGGGAAACTGTATTGGGGTCGGGGGGTCAAGGGGAACCACAAAAGGTATTGGTTTATACTCCATTCTCAACAGCTGGCTTGTATAACTGGAAAAATCAAACTCCTAATTATAGAGAGAATCCAGAGCAGATGCATGCCCTTTTTATATCAATCTTCCGAACTCACCAACCTACTTGGGCAGACATACAAAGTCTGATGGAAATTTTGTTAACTCCAGAGGAAAGACAGATGGTAAGGGGAACCATGGATAAGGCTTTGCAGAGGAATCATGCAACTGATTCAGACTGGACATGTCCTGCGGAGGAACCAAATTGGGAACCTTAGTCCATTCAGTTACAGAATTATCGGACCTTAGTTTTGTTAGGACTCAAACAGGGGGTCCCAAGAACTTGGGGCAGGTCTACCAAATTCAACAGAAAAAGGATGAAAATCCAGGGGAATTCCTAGAATGCATTTATCAGATAATGGTGAATATAATTTTTATTGGGCAGTCAGCAGATGACATTAGGACCAAGTTACAGAAGACTGAGCACCCCCCCCCCAGAAAGGTGATTTCTGAACTTGTGGAATTGGCATACAAAGTATATACTAATCGGGCCCAAGCAGAAGAAAAGAAGGAAATGCAGAAGGCAAAAAGGAATGCCATTCTCCTTCCCGAAGCTCTTAGACAGGAGTGGGTGGGGTGGTTAGGAGGACTGCCAGAAGACATTCTCGAGGAGGGCCATGGGGACCAATGGTTAGAATTCCAGGCTCGGTCAGAGGCAAAGCAAGAGGCCGAGGGCACCCCTCCCTGGGGTCTAACCAATGCTTTCGTTGTGGACAGGAAGGCCATTGGAAAAATGAGTGTCCAACGGTCTTAGCAGTGGTAGATGAAGAAGACTGATGGGGCCAGAGGATGGGAGAAGTCACCTCCCCAACACCCGAACCCTTGGTGGAAGTTCAAATAGGGGGAAAGTGTTGTAAAATGTTGCTTGATACAGGTGCAAGTAGATCTGCTGTAAATAAATTGTTAACAAAACCAAGTACTTGTCAGAGTTTCTTGCAAAAATCAAATCCAGAAGCACACACAGATAACTGATAACTTCACAGATAACTTCTTTATATTCACAATAATACATGAAGTAAATTTACAATACCAACAACAGATTCACAGTTTCATTTCAGCAGAGCAGACAGCATGCACAGACACTGATTTCAGTTTCAATTCTCTGCACAGAATCAGAAGCTGCAGACTAAGACACACCCTGGCTCCAGTCTGTCTCGGCTCCCAATTGGCTGATTTAGTTGCTATGCCTATTCATTGGCTGAACCTTGTTACCATGTCTTCCCAGTCATGAATATTTTAACACTTCTCCCTTCATGACTGGAGTAGATATAAAATCAAATTACCTTAATTTTCTTCAGATACCTGTATTTGAAGATCCACATTCACATTTCCCTTCAAATACCCAAGAACCCTTTTACCGTGATACATCCTTTGCAATGAAACAAAGATCATCCACAAATGCCAATAGTTGACAATCCCCACCTTGTAACTTTCCAGTGTATATGCAACCATCAGCCTTGCAACTCTTGAACCCAAGACCCTTCAATGCCTTATCTAGACAGATATTCCAATTCCTGGCTGACTGCTTCAGCCCATAAATGGCCTTGTTCAATTTATACACTGTGTTAGGCCTTTTACTTTCATACTGTAAGGTCCGGCTATACGCTTAAGCTCTCAGTGAACCAAAAAGAAAGACTTAAACGGAGGCTTGAATAAGAATCAACATTTAATCTTTGATCAAAGACAAAAGGCTGGGTAAAACCATTCCAAACACATACAAAGAGATATGTATATGGGAGGGTTCACATCTTCAGAGAAGATGTAACCACTTTTTATACCTTTAAAGCACCAGTTAGGTCCCCAATTCTGGCCCCTTAATTTATGTTTGTGTATTCTTTGTTGCCCTGCAAAGGAATCTAAACTTCCAATTAGTCTTATCTTTGTTTACTTAATTGGCCACTTAGCCCCTGGCTCCTGAAGACCAGATCTTATCCAGATCAGACATAAATTAGGATTGAGATGTAAATTACCCCTTTGTTGATGGCTGGAGTTCCAACAGATACGTACCATGTTTTTAGATGGCACAGAAAGAGATTGATATGAGCAGGTCAAATGGCAGGGACATACGTTTGACAAATACCAGATACATTTCAGAGGCCTAATGACAATATGTTTGTAACAGGAGATACAAATAGAAAGGAATAATATATGTGATACAAAAGCACAATATATATGTTACAGGAACCTAATGATTACAGAATAACAAGCTTTTACTAAATCTAGTATATCAGTATTTTATATTCTATATTATTGTTTCCCTACATTTCACTCTTTTTATTTAAACGATGGAATGCTTTCCATCATTCTGTAAAAGAGGTACATATTTAGTAGGGATGGTTTTAAGGATCATGTGAGGTTCAGTTGGGGAAGAGTTTGGCTGCGGGTATAAAAGTCCCGAGGATCAAAAACATTGAGACAAGTTGTGGAACCAAAATAAAGATCAGAGCCATTGTCACCTTTTCCAAAGAATGTGCGGGGAAACCAGCAGCAACAGAGCAGAAAAACAGCAAAGACAACAAAAACAGCAAATCAAATATATTCAATGGGTGTCCAGTCTATCCAGTTTATCAGTGAACAGGTCAGCAGGCGATGCTGGGGAGCGGTGAAGTTTCAGCTTGAGTCCTTCCAGCTGTTGGACTTGCCACTGCTCAGAGGGCTCGGGGACGTGCTTGACTCGTGATGCGTGGACCCACGCTTTGACGCCGTCCACTTTCACAGCTGTGGGGGTGCTCAGAAGAACCTGACGGGGTGTAGACCACTTGGGCTGAGTGCAGGTGGGAGAGAGTTCTTTGATCCTTACCCACTGGCCCGGTTCAGCCAATGGTGGCACGTCAGCAGCTGGAGGTAAAGCGGATTGGACCTGTTTAGAGATAGAGGACAAAACCTGCGCCAGATTATGCAAATATGAGGTGATATTTCTTTCCCCTTCACTAGAATCTGGCAGGGCAGAAGCAACAAAGGGTCTCCCATACATCATTTCAAAGGGTGACAATCCTAATTTCCCTGAAGGCAGGGCTCTAATTCTTGCTAAGGCTAGTGGTAGTACCTTAGGCCAGGGGAGTTGGGTTTCTTGGCATAATTTAGACAAGTGTGTTTTCAGGGTTCTGTTCAAACGTTCCACTTTTGATGAAGCCTGTGGTCTGTAAACAGAGTGGAGGTGCCAAGGGATGCCTAAAAACTTACTGACATCCTGAGTAACCTGTGAGGTGAAATGCCTGCCATTGTCAGACTCAAGACCCTTAGGGACCCCAAATCTTGGGATAATGTGATCAACTAAGGCATTCACCACCTCTCTGGCTTTTTGGGTGGAGGTAGGGATGGCTTCTGGCCATCCAGTGAATAAATCCACAAATACAAGAAGATTAGATTTTGCTCCCCTTTTTGGGAGTTCAGTAAAGTCTACTTGCCAAGCCTCCCCTGGGTATCGGGCAGTTCGAAGACGACCGAGAGGAAGCGGACTGCCCCCTCGGGGGTTGTTCCTTTGGCAGATGTCACATTGAGAAACAACAGTCTTGCAAAGGCCACGCAAGTTTGGATTGCAATAGCGGGATGTGAGCCACTTCTGGAGTGGGCGAGGACCGCTGTGAGACATGCGATGAGCTCGTTGAACAAGTTTCCACACCATTTGTTGAGGGAGCTGGATTCTGTTTTGAACAACCCACCACCCATCGCACCACTTGCCATCAGGGTGTAGCTGGTCCCTAGTATCATATAGGGCAGGAAGGTGTTGCGTGGGGTCACAGGGAAGCAAAGCTGAGAGATTCTTGGGATTGACAGCAGGGCCTGATTCAGCAGCTTGACGGGCCCAATAGTCAGCAGCCCGGTTCCCACGAGAGATTTCACTGTGGTCTGTCTGGTGTCCTCGACAATGAATGATAGCTAGCTGGGATGGCTGTCTGACAGCTGTGACAAGTTTTTCTAGCAAGGGCTTCATCTTTAGACTTTTCCCATCTGCACCAGTAAAGCCACGAGCCTTCCATAGAGCAGCATGAGTGTGTGCAGCCAAAAATGCATAACGACTGTCAGTATAGATATTAGTGCGCAGTCCTGCTGACAGATGGCATGCCTCGATCAGGGCTAAAAGCTCGGCTGCTTGAGCGGACCAGTGAGAGGGGAGTTGTCGTAGGAGGAGGGGGCCATCTCTGCAAACTACAGCCAGTCCTGTGTATCTTTTCCCATTTTTTACAAAAGAAGAGCCATCAGTCCAGAGTTGGGACTCAGGATTGTCAAAAGGTTCAGTCCTAAGATCTGCACGAATGCCTACCACAGATTCCAAGACAGCTAAACAGTCATGCTGTGGACCATCCTCGGGGGGGCAAGGCAAAAGGGTAGCTGGATTCAGCCTTTCACATCTATGAAGCTGAACAGAGTCTGATTCTAAAATCTGGCTTGCATACTTAGAAATCCGGCATGAGGTGGCCCATGCTGGGAGTTTCTGTTCGAGGAGAGCTTGAACTGAATGAGGCGTATAAACGTTAAGGGGAGCCCCCAAAGTTATTTTATGAGTCTCCTGGATGAGGATGGCTGTGGCTGCAACAGATCGGAGACAGGCTGGCCAGCCTCTGGCCACTGGATCCAGGATTTTTGAAAGGTAAGCCACAGGAACTCTTTCGGGGCCCAGTTTTTGCAATAAAACGCCCAGGGCACAACCCTTCATTTCAGAAACAAAGAGTTCAAAGCCTTTCATTTGATCGGGTAAAGCCAAGGCAGAGGCACGGCCCAATGCATCTTTCAAGTCCTGCCATGCTTTCTGATGTTCCCCTGTCCACTCCCAGGCCATGTCCTTTTGAGTTAATTGATAAAGGGGTTTAGCAATGACAGAATACATTGGAATCCACAGCCGGGCATAGCCAGTGATGCCTAAAAAGGTCTGTAGCTGTTTAACATTAGTGGGTGTAGGTAAGGCTGAAATAGCCTGTAGGCGGCTCTCATGTAGGAGCCGACAGCCTTTGCGCAGAACAAAACCCAGATACTGTACTTCCTGAGTGGCCCATTGGACTTTCTTCCTAGATACTGTGTAGCCCTTTTCAGCCAAGTGATTGAGGAGGGCGATTGAAGTATCCTCAACATCTTTCTGGTCTTTGCCAGCTATTAATAAATCATCCACATATTGTAAGAGGGAAGTTTGTTGGGTGTCAAAGTCTTTAAGATCCTGGGCAAGGGCTGCAGCGAAAGCAGTTGGACTGTTACGGTAGCCCTGTGGTAGGCGAGTCCAAGTCAGCTGGCACTTGGAACCATCAGAAGGATCTTCCCACTCAAAAGCAAAGTATGACTGACACTCTTTAGCCAGAGGGATACAGAAGAAGGCGTCTTTTAAATCTATGACCGTATACCAATTCTGGTCACTAGAGAGTGTGGTCAGTAACGTATATGGATTGGACACTACTGAATGAAGTGGGCGGAGCCTATAGTTCGCCTCCCTCAAGTCGTGAACAAATCTCCAAGTCCCATCAGGCTTAGGAACGGGAAAAATTGGCGTTGACCAATAAGATTGTGTATGGACAAGGAGCCCAGTTTTCAGAAAAAGTTCAATCTGTGCTTTAATGCCAAGCCGGGCTTCCCGTTTGATAGGGTACTGGCGAATAGAGATAGGTTGGGCACCTGGGAGGAGCTGAGCCATGTGGGGTGTAGCAAATTTTGCAAACCCAGGGATTCCTTGATACCAAACTTGGGGATTTATTTTATTTGAATCAGGTCCTCTAAGGATTGTTTCTTTCTCTAGGAAGCAAAGATAAGCTCTTTCTGGGGGAATTTCAAGGGAAACTCCCTGCTGGGAGCATTGTATAACTGCCCCCAATTTTCCTAGCAGATCCCTCCCCAAAAGATTGATAGGACATTGTGGCAATATTAGAAAGGAATGCTGGAGTGATGGTCCCTTGGTTGGTTCAACCTCCATTGGGTGACTGATTGGGGCATTCTCTTCTATCCTGGTTGCTCCAACAATGGGGGTGGTTTTAGAAGAGAGGCAAGGAATGGATTTATCGTTCAGGACGCTAAAGGTAGCTCCTGTATCAATCAAAAAGGAATAAGATTTGTTCCCCACTTTGAGCTCCATCAGAGGGTCTGGGGAAGCAATTGACCCTCCAGAGCCCCTTCAGTAGGTTTCTGGATAAAACTCAGGAGCCTGAGCTGACATGAGGGGGGCTTGCGGGGGATGAGGTCTGTATCCTCCCCTTCCCCTCATTTGTCCACGTCCCCTATTGGGCCGTTGTGGTTCGTTGGGGCATTCTCTCCACCAATGGCCAGTTTGATGACACCGGGCACATTGATTTTTCGGGAGGGGTCTCCCCCTGCCTTTATTTTGGGGGCTCAAAGCCGCTGCTAAAAGAGCAGCTTGCTTTCTCATTTTCCTATCTTCTTTCTTTTCTTCCTCTTCCTCCCTTTGGGAATAGACAGTGAAAGCTGTTTGAATGAGGGCCTCTAAGTCCTTAGCAGTAGGGGTCTCTAGTTTTTGCAATTTCCTTCTTATATCAGGAGCACTTTGTCCCACAAAGGTCATTTTCAGCAAAACATCATTAGCTGGGCTATCAGGGTCGAGGTCAGTAAACCTCCGAAATCCATCTTTCAAACGGTTCAAAAAATCAGTGGGGGATTCCTTTGGATTTTGAAGGATCTGATGAACTCGGTGAAAGTTCACCGTTTTTGGAACACCGAGCCTCAGTCTTTGAAGGATAGCATCCCTGGCTCTCTGGAGGATGAGGGCACCCTGATCTGTGTTGGGATCAACCTCATAGCTGGGGCTAAAAAGAATCAGGGGTTCAGGCCATAAAGCTGGGGCATCGTTATTAGTTTGAATGCCATGTTCTCTAGCAGCTTTGTAGTGTGCTGTGGTGGCTTTAAGAACTTGTTGTTTTTCCTCAGTAGACAGGAGTGCCGATAAGAGAGTAAAAATATCAGGCACATTAGGTCTATGAGTGGCCATCACATGTTGAACGAGTTCAACATAACTTTGGGGGGATTCCCTGTAAGAGGGAAGTCCTGCTTTCCAATTGAAAAGATCATTGGTAGTAAAAGGTGTGTGAACAAACACCAATTCATCTTTCATAGGAACTTGTCGAAGGGGGGCTAGGACTGAGGGACCCGGTTGATCAGCAGGTGCGTAAGTCTGTCCCGTCCTAGTGTGAGGAGGACTTAAAGCCGTCAGATCTGGATACAGAGCTTGGGCTGCCTGGGATGTTGAACTTTGTGGATTTGCCTGGGACGGCTGTGATGTTGTTGGGAGCACCTGAGCTTGTGGATTAATCTGAGGGGCAGTTGGACGCACCTGATCCTGCATAGCGGATTGTGCTGTTGCCTGAGGTGCCTGAGCCATTAAAGGCACAGTGTTTACATCAGGGGAAGGGGGAGCAACATAATATGGTGGGGGAAACTCCTCTTCTTCTTCAGTCACTTTGGATAGCTTTTTCTTTTTTGCAAAAGTGACAATGGGGCAAATTTTAGAAGAGGGTGTTGGAGTGAGCCCACATGCTTTCTGGATGTCTGGGCGACAAAGGAGATTGGAGAAGAAGCTAATGTAAAGCTCCTCTTCAGTTCGTCCTATGGAAGCCAGAAATTCAGCAAATTTGTTGACAAAATCTAAATCAAGGCTGCCTTCTGGAGGCCAGGTTCCTACGTTAGGACCAATTAAGTAGGTTGGCCAGATGGATGTGCAGAGGGCTTTCAGTTTATTCTTTTTTAGAACTATCTTTTTTTCTGCAATAGGCTTTACTGTGTCCCAATGGGCTAACACGCAGTCCAGAGGGGAACACGGCTTTGTTTTTCTTACAAAGTTACTCATTCCGAATGGACTACCAGCATGGTTGCCCATTTTCCAGGGGATTCCTTTCTGTCAGCTCAAAGCCTGACTAGACTTTCTCTGTCTCCTGAGGAGATTTCTCACACCTTTCCGTTGGTGCGAAGCCTAACCAAACCCTCTCTTTTTCCCTAAGAGATTTCCCAGACCTCCCCTGCGGGTCCGAAGTTTGGTCAGAGCCCTCTCCTGCACTACAGATTCTTATTCCAACAGTCACACTCCTTTCAAAGCGATCGTCTCTGGCTGATCTCCTCTCGGATAATCAGAAACGCAGATTGGATCTCCGCACGTCGCTTCGAGGGCAAACCTCTGAGGAATTTCCCTCGTCTCATTCACACACTCACAAAGCAACACTCCCCTCCCCACCCAAAAGAAAAAGTCTCTACTCACCTAGCAGAGGACAGTCTTCCCCAATACCCAATTCAAGCCTCAATTAGGGCGTTCAGGTCCGGCTGGAAACAGAATCTGCCGACGGCCGACCAGGTCGAAGTCACCGGTTTAAACTTGCCGGGAGCGCTCTTGACGTCGTCTCTGGTCCTCGCCGGTTTCTTCCGTCCGCCGTTGGTGAAGGCCGCCAAACCACAAGGGGGTTGGCTGTATGGGGGGCCAAATGTGGCAACCTTGAAGGAAAACTTTGCCTTCAAGCCCCACGTTCCTTGGCGCCAGAAATGTAAGGTCCGGCTATACGGTTAAGCTCTCAGTGAACCAAAAAGAAAGACTTAAACGGAGGCTTGAATAAGAATCAACATTTAATCTTTGATCAAAGACAAAAGGCTGGGTAAAACCATTCCAAACACATACAAAGAGATATGTATATGGGAGGGTTCACATCTTCAGAGAAGATGTAACCACTTTTTATACCTTTAAAGCACCAGTTAGGTCCCCAATTCTGGCCCCTTAATTTATGTTTGTGTATTCTTTGTTGCCCTGCAAAGGAATCTAAACTTCCAATTAGTCTTATCTTTGTTTACTTAATTGGCCACTTAGCCCCTGGCTCCTGAAGACCAGATCTTATCCAGATCAGACATAAATTAGGATTGAGATGTAAATTACCCCTTTGTTGATGGCTGGAGTTCCAACAGATACGTACCATGTTTTTAGATGGCACAGAAAGAGATTGATATGAGCAGGTCAAATGGCAGGGACATACGTTTGACAAATACCAGATACATTTCAGAGGCCTAATGACAATATGTTTGTAACAGGAGATACAAATAGAAAGGAATAATATATGTGATACAAAAGCACAATATATATGTTACAGGAACCTAATGATTACAGAATAACAAGCTTTTACTAAATCTAGTATATCAGTATTTTATATTCTATATTATTGTTTCCCTACAATACCCTGGTGCTTGAACCATGTAAATTTCTTCCTCTAATTCTGCATTGAGGAATGCAGTGGTTATGTCAAAATGCCAAATTTTATGGCCATGTGCTGCTGCCAATGCTAGTGCGAGTCTTATGCTTTCACTCTTTACTGTTGGTGCGAATAGCTCATCATAGTGCACATTTTTCATCTGTGAAAAACCTTGTGCCACTAACCTTGCTTTATACTGGATCTCATTATTGGGCAGTACTTTCTTCTTGTATACTCACTTACATCCTACAGCTTTGCTACCCTGTGGCAAAGTCATAGATGTGAACACGTTATGTTCACCCATGGATTTCATTTCTTTGTCCATGGCTTCTTTCCATTTTATTTGTTTAATTTGGGTAATGCCAATACTTCCTTATAGTTTCTTGGCTCATACCATACATTACACACCTTTACTTTACTAGCAGAATACCTGTCAGGTGGAATCCCCTTGTTCCATCGCTCAGACCTGCGTGGCATTGACTGCTCCTGTGTTTCAACTCTCTCTTGCTCCATATCTTTTTCAGCTTCTTTTAATTTAATTTAATTTAATTTAATTTCCAATTTATATACCGCCCTTCTCCCTGAGGACTCAGGGCGGTGTACAGCCAAGATAAAAACATAGAATACAAATATTAAAACATTTAAAAATATATATAAATTTTGGCCCGAAAGTTAAGAATTACAGACTAATTAAAAGAATTTAAAAATTTCTTCTTAAGCCAACCCGGCTTGCTGAAAAAGATGGGTTTTCAGGGAACGACGGAAGGCACTGAGGTCATGGATTCTTCTTATCTCCGGGGGCAACTGATTCCAGAGGGTGGGAGCCCCCACAGAGAAGGCCCTCCCCCTGGGGGCCACCAGCCTACATTGTTTGGCTGATGGCACCCTGAGGAGGCCCTCTCTGTGGGAGCGCACGGGTCGATGGGAGGTCGTCGGTAGCAGCAGGCGGCCTCAGAGATAGCTAGGCCCTATGCCATGGAGCGCTTTAAAGGTGATAACCAACACCTTGAAGCGCACCCGGAAGACCACCGGGAGCCAGTGCAGCTCGCGCAGGAGCGGTGTTACATGGGAGCGCCATGTTGCTCCCATCACTACCCGCGCTGCTGCATTCTGGACCAGCTGGAGCCTCCGGGTGCTCTTCAAGGGGAGCCCCATGTAGAGAGCGTTGCAGTAGTCAAGGCGAGAGGTGACGAGGGCGTGAGTGACTGTGCACAAGGAATCCCGATCAAGAAAGGGCCGCAACTGGCGAATCAGGCGAACCTGATAAAAGGTCCCCCTGGTAACAGCCGTCAGATGTTCCTCCAAAGACAGCTGCCTATCCAGGAGGACTCCCAGATTGCGAGCCCTTTCAGTGGGGGCCAAAGACTCGCCCCCAATAGTCAGTGATGGAGTCAACTGACTATATCGGGATGCCGGAAGCCACAGCCACTCAGTCTTGGAAGGGTTGAGCTTGAGCCTGTTCCTCCCCATCCAGATCCGCACAGCCTCCAGGCACTGGGACATCACTTCAAGGGCATCGTTGGGGTGGCCTGGGGTGGAGATGTACAGCTGGGTGTCATCAGCGTACTGGTGGTATCTCACCCCAAAGCCACGGATGATTTCGCCCAGCGGCTTCACATAAATGTTGAACAGAAGGGGCGAGAGGACCGATCCCTGCGGCACTCCACAAATGAGAGGCCTCGAGGTCGACCTCTGCCCCCCTGCCAACACAAACTGCGACCGGTCGGAGAGAAAGGAGGAGAACCACCGCAACACAGTGCCTCCCACCCCCAACTCTTCCAGCCGGTGCAGCATGATACCATGGTCGATGGTATCAAAAGCCGCTGAGAGATCTAATAGGACCAGAACAGAGGAATAACCCCTGTCCCGAGCCCTCCAGAGATCATCCACCAACGCGACCAATGCCGTTTCCGTGCTGTGCCCAGACCTGAAACCCGACTGGAACAGATCTAGATAGGATGTTTCCTCCAGGAATTGTGGAAACTGTTGCGCGACCACACTCTCAACAACCTTCACAATGAAGCGAAGGTTGGAGACAGGACGATAGTTAGCCAATATTGCTGGATCCAGGGACGGCTTCTTGAGGAGAGGCCTCACCACCGCCTCTTTCAGGGCAGCGGGGAAGTGACCCTCACTCAACGAAGCATTAATGACGACCTGGAGCCAGCCTCGTGTAACCTCCCGGGAAGCCAGTACCAACCAGGAGGGACACGGGTCCAGTAAACATGTGGCCGCACTAAGTCTCCCCAAAATCCTGTCCACATCATCGGGAGTCACAGCATCAAACTCCTCCCAGATAACATTCTCAAGACTGTTCCTCGTCACCCTGCCCTGATCTACCCAGTCAGAGTCCAAATCCCCCCGGATCTGAGCGATTTTGTCATACAGGTATTGTCCGAAATCCTCCGCCCTGCCTTCTAAGGGATCCTCCCGCACTCCCAGATGGAGCAGGGCGCGGGTCACCCTAAACAGGGCGGCCGGACGATTCCCTGATGACGCAATAGAGGCGGAAAAGTAGTTAGACTTTGCCGTCTTTATCGCCACTGGGTAGGCCTTAATATGTGACCTTACCAGTGTTCGATCAGATTCAGCGAGACTGGCCCTCCAACTACTCTCCAGGCGTCTTTTCCGGCGCTTCATTTCCCTCAGCTCCTCAGTGAACCAAGGAGCCGCCCGGGATCGGCATCGGGTCAGAGGCCGCAAAGGCACAACTCGGTCCAAGGCCCCACCAGCCGCCCGATCCCAGGCGGCTACCAGGTCCTCGGCCGAGTCATGTGCTAGATCCTCAGGAAATGGCCCAAGCTCCGTCTGGAACCTATCAGGATCCATCAGGCGCCTGGGGCGGATCCATCTAGTTGGGTCCGCCTCCCTGCGGCGAGGGGTCACGGTTCGAAGATCTAGGCGAAGGAGTGAGTGGTCAGTCCATGACAAGGGTTCCATGTCTATATCCCCTATAACAAGACCACTCAACCACTGGCCAGAGACAAAAATCAAATCCAGAGTGTGACCTCCCCTGTGAGTAGGGCCATGAACTAACTGGGTCAGGTCCATGGCCGTCATGGAAGCCATGAACTCCCGAGCCATCTCAGACGTTTCACCGACGGATGGCAAGTTGAAATCACCCATGACTAAGAGCCTGGGTGTATCTACTGCCACCGTGGCTATCACGTCGAGTAGCTCAGGTAGGGCTGTTGCCATGCGGCAGGGAGCCAGGTACGTAAGCAACAAGCCCATCTGAACCCCATGGCCCCACCTCACAAGGAGGGACTCACATCCGGCTATCTGAGGCACAGTGGTCTCCCTCGGACCCAGATCCTCGTTAATAATAACCGCCACCCCCCCCGCCCCTCCCCTGGGCCCTCGGCTGATGGAATGCTCTGAAGCCTGGTGGGCACATTTCAACCAGAGGGACGCCACCCTCCGGGCCCAACCAGGTCTCCGTAATACCCGCCAGGTCCGCTCCTCCCTCTTGTATAAGATCGTGAATGAGGGGGGCCTTATTAACCACGGACCTGGCATTGCATAACATCAGCCGAAGGCCCAGATCCTGAGTGTCTAAGCCACCTAGTCTCCGAGAGGAGCCATGGGGACCGGGGCAAGCAATTGCTCTCAAACAGCGAGTGCGAGCCCCCAACACATGATATGGTCCCCTGCTCCCGCCATATCTGCCCCTCCCATCTACCGTGCTGATGGTACAGACCTCATAGGTATCGTCCCCCATCCCTTTCCCAGTCCCTCGACCAACACCTCCCAAATCGTTACCCTGTGCCGGGCTCGGCTCTGACCCTGGTGGATTTCCCCCCCCATCCCCCAGAGTCTTCTTCCCAATTTCTCTAGAAAGATCATTACAAACCCCCCTCCCAGAACCCCTTAAAATATTAAAAAATTTCCCTAAAAAACCCCACAAATTCTTCCTTGCTCCATGCCATCTCTCTGGACTCCAAAGTCCGTCATCGAGATAGGCCCTCGATAATGTGGAGGGCCAAACCTGCGAGAGGGGAGAATCTCGCAGGGCGAGGAGTTCCGACACCGAATACATATAATCATCAGGGGAGCCAAAGTCCAAGGGAAGGGAGTACCGCTGATGTTACAAACATAGGGAAATTCTAGTCCATGGTCAGGCCATCAAGCCCATTGTCCTCTCACGACAATGGCCAAGGAGGTATATATCATTCGACCCCGTAAGTTTCTAGGGCAGCCATGCTCTCACCTAGGCCACCCATGGAAACTCTGATGGAAATCCGGGCGTGAAGATAGCCATAATCCGCCTCCCACTGGCCTTACGTCCATAGAACCAGTATCCCTCCTGGGATTAGTAGCATCCAGGAGTCCAAATATCCTGCTCAGAAGGAGGTTTAAGTTCGTAAATTCACATCAAAGAGATTTTACATGGCAGGGAGTTCAGACAGGCTAGATGTAAAAGGGGGGAAAATTCGGAATAATTCAGCAGGCCAAGATAGATGGGTAGCTGTAACCGTAATAAGGCCCATAGGCCTAAACTCGGTCCAAAGGAAGGAAGAGGGAGGGGAAATTCAAGCTGCATAGGTTTGTAGTTCTTTTCCGACCCCTGCAAATCCCTCAACCATTATCTGATGGATAATGCTGCCCTATTTCGTCCCCCCCCATCCAGCTCGTCCTGGGGGGGGTCTCTGGGTCTCCATGGAGGTAACCCTTCCCCCAAGGGTCCAACACTCTCCAATCTCCCAGAGCTCAGTCTAAGGCTGCTGCTGAAGAATCCTATGCTGTAGTTCAGGTCTGCAAGCCGTTGGGAGCCGCCCCGACATCAGCTGCCATCACCGCAGCCGCCGCCGCGGCTGCCACCGCCACCATCGCCACCGTCACCATCGGCCTCCCCACGGACGCCCCCAGCCGCCCCCTGCCTCTAGATCTTCCTCGAGGCATCCAGGGGCATGGGGAACCTCCGTAGGGGCCTCAAACGTCGTCGTCGTCAGGGGGCCGCCACCGCCGCCACCGCCACCGCCCGTAGCCGCCGGTGCTAGCGCCGCCCCCGCAGGCCGCATCCATTCACGCCCTCACCCACCGGCGCTTCAACGTCATTCTCCTCGGAGCTGGGGTGGTCCGGAGAGCTAACAAAGCTCTCAATGGGATCCCCAGGTGCTCTTTTTCCCAATTGGGGGTCATAGCTGTTCAAAATGACCCCCCCGAAGTCCTCCAAGCCGAGGCATCGCCCCCTGAGGATCCGGGATTCAGCGCTGGGACGCCATCTTAGACATGCGCAGAAAGTCAGAAAATCTACCGCTCCAGTTCTTCAGTTTCTCCTCCCTGAACGCTGACACCATCACTAAGTGAGTTACTGTCACTAAGTGGATCACCATCACTAAGTGAATCACCGTAACTAAGTGGATCATTCCATAAATTTGCATCAATTTTCTTCCAATTTTGCTCTGCAAAGCTAGCAGACCTGGAAATCACTATTTTTTTGCTCCCATCGCTAAAGCAATAGCTTTTTGAACCAGGACCATAGCCCATAAACCTGAGCTTTCTAGCCTTTGGTTGTCCCTTTCTTCTAATTGCTTTTGGAATATGCACCCACACATTACTTCCAAAAACCCTTAAATGTGCCAAAGATGGTTTTCTCCCATATAGCACTGCATTAATGGAGGAACTCCACAGCCTATTGATTAAATAATTAGCAGTCAACATGGCTTCATCCCAATATGACCTGCTCAGACCAGAAACCTCCAGCAGTGAGTCCTTCATTGTTTGTAAGACTCCATTCCATCTCTTAATAACACCATTCTCAGCAGCTGTGTATGGATTTGTACATCTGTGTTTTATACCTAACTGTCCCAACCATTGTTGAAAACTTGCTGACATGAATTCTGAACCTCTGTCAGTTTGCAGCTGACATACTTGTTGTTTATATCTCCTTTCTATGAAGTTTACCCATTGCTTAAATTTCTGTAGCAAATTTAAGTAGTAAAACCTCTGTTTTACTCTTTAGTAAATAGCAGAACCCAAACCTGCTGTAGTCATCTACAATGACCAGCGCATATTTTGCTCCTCCCAAACTGGCTTGCATTGGCCCAACCAAATCTGCATGTACCAAGTCTAGAGCTCTTGTTGTCTGCCTTGTGCTACTTTTGCTTACTGGGAATGCCTTGGACTTTGATGACTTACATACTGCACAGTGCAAGTATGCCTTACATCCCTTTAAATTTATACCTTCTGTAACTGTTGCATTTTTTGCAAAACTCTGAAGCTGGCATGGCCAAGCTTCCTGTGCAAGAGATGAACACATGAATTGTGTTGTGGCACATTTCCAAATGTTTGTGAACATTGAACCTTTTGTCCCTGCAACACATAAAGATTATCCTCTTTTATGCCCTGTGCACATACATTTCCATTTCTCTTTATGAGACATCTCCCATTTGCAAATGTGGTCTCAAATCCTTGCTTGTCTAAATTAGAGACACTCAGCAAATCATGCTCCATTTCAGGCACACATAATATATCATCGAACCTCTGTTCCAGATATGGAATTTGCACACTGCTTCTTCCAACGACTTTAGCCTTCTGGCCATTTGCCAAGGCTACTGCATCTCCAGCAGCTGTCTATCAACCATTTGTCTCTGTTATTGCAATAGCTAACTTTTGCAACAGCAACCTGTCCATCTTGCAATTTTCCTTGCAAACAGTTCCTGTCTTGCAAATAATTTCTTCCTTGTAAACAGCTTTTCCTTTGCAAACAGTCCTTCTTTAAATGTGTTTTTTCATCACAAATGAAGCACCGCCTCTGTTGCTGGGCTGTAATCTGATCTCTTCTGCTGCTACTTATCTCTGCAGACATCTTGTCTGTTGCTCTGCTCCTTGCAGACAGCCAGTCTGTGTTGCTCTTCTCTCTCTGCTCCTTGGTCCCCCACCTCAGGAATTTCTCCTCGTGGCTTTGCCTAAAATGGCGCTTGTTCTCCTCAGCAATCAAACAAGCCTTTAAGGCCTCCAAACGCAACTCCTGTTCTGGTTTGCATTCAAACACTGCTGAAACAATGTCCCACATTTCATCCATACTGTTTAACACCAACAGCACTTTCTGAGATTCAGGGATCTTCATTCCACGCTAAGGCAGAATGTAAAATGAAATTGGATATAAAAGTGAAATAATACGGGGTCAGCCTAGAGGATCTCTGAAGAACCCCTTTAACTAGTAAATATAAGAGACAAATGCTGGGTTCAAAAAGTTAAACCGCAAGGTTACACACTATTCTACAGTTGGAGAGTTCAAGAAGTAAAACCACAAGAAATTAACTAATCTTCCTGTTCAGGCAATAATGGGAGGAGGGAGAGAGCCTAACACGTAGGAGGTTTATTTCACATTTCCTGTTTTTTGTTCTATAAAGATACGTGTCTTAAAGAAGGACTTTTGTTCAGGATGTAAATAGAATGCATGTCTGAACCTTTTGGCCAAAATAAAGCTTTTTCTGATTTTGAAATTCATCTCTTTATTTTTCTGCGACATTTTGGCGACTCCGCCGGGACGGAATGGACCAGTCAGTGCCAGGTGAGACCATCTTGCCAAACTTCAGGCGCCACTGAGAGTTTTTCTCTGGAAGGAGGTAGACGGCCCCTCTGGGTACTCGATGGCTCCAACTGACCGAAGAAACTTACGAAATCAGAACAAGTTAATAGATAAACACCGGCTGAGAAAGAAAAGGAAAGAGGACGCCTGCAGGCAAGTATTGTGGGAATTGTAGGCCCACTCCTTGAGAGCGGAAGAGGGAGCCTGATCACCTCCCTGGGTCCGGGAACGTCCCTTCCTAACGGAACTGGCGTATCCTAATGAGACTCTAGAACTGTGTGGGTGGTTAAGCCATTGCAGTTCCTATTGGTGACCGTGGGAACGTCTGGCACAATTGGGTCAGTGGCAGTGTTTTAGAAAATGGGTGGAAAAGATAGTGTTCCACGAACATCTCTTCAATGTATGTTGAAGAATTTTAAGAAAGGTTTTAGTGGGGATTTTAGTGGGGATTATGAAGACCCCAAGGCCAATCCAGGTGACTTAAAGAAGTCCTGTGAAAATCCCAAAAGCAAACCCCAGGATTTTTAGGAAATTGTGAAGCTGTGAAGTGTAGGAGGTGTCCGTAGTCTGTGTTGGGGGCACCAGGTCATCCCAGTTTTCCATTATAAGAGGGGTCTGAAAATCAGTGGCAGAACTGATGTTGTGTAGCCCAGCTGAACCAAAGTGTAAAACTCCACATAGAAAGGGGAAACATAGGAAGTTGCAGCTCAAGGGTGGTAGATACCCCTTCAGTATATATATATATAGCCTGAGCCAGGGGAAAGATTAAGTGTTTTACCGAGACACCTGGTCTACTCCAACATGTGGGAGAGAGCATTCTGCTTTATCAGTAAAATATATTTAAATATATTTGGTATAAAAAATGGTTTGTTGTGGATGCAACTGCTTGAGGGCTCCTGGGTTGGAGCTGAAAGGCAAAAGAGAGCAGAATGCTCTCTCCCACATGTTGGAGTAGACCAGGTGTCTCGGTAAAACACTATATATATATATATATATATATACACACACACACACATATATTTAGAAGTTGGGGCTGACCAAAGAAGATATGGTTAGTTTATGCTGTCATGTGTGGTAGGAGAAAAGAAATACTGCAGTGTTATAAAGATTCTGATAATTTACCATTCTTAAAAGAGCCAGAGAACTCTGAAAGAACTAAGAATAGAGAAGAAAATTGTTATTGTTCTTCCCACCCGGGGTTTAGCAGGTAATAAAAAGAAAAGCCTGTCTAAATGGGAAGACTCAGATAATTGAATTGATTAATTTGATATGATTTCTGTTAAAAATTAATTGTTAAGATCTGTGCATTCCCTAATTCAACTAAAATTTAAGGCGGGAATGACTAGTGTGTATGTCTAAAGTCTTTGTGTAACTTCAAGGTAACTGCAACTGCCTGATCTCTAGAGATATGAATTTTAAATTGTTAGAAAAGAATTGAGGGTATTGAGAGGAAGGAAAATATCTCATCCAGTTTGGTCTGGCCACCCAGACAGGGTGAAAAACAGAATTTAACTTTTCTTCCTTCTCTATGCTTCAAGATAAACTCGAGTTTATAAGTAAAAGTTTTAAGTTCACTAGCTACAATACTGATGTGTAGTTGCTGTCCTTCAAACTCCCTTTCTTCTACTTCTGCAATGCCTTTCCTCACCCACAAGGGGGGAGGGGACCTCATTCTCATGTCTTTTAGCCCTGCAAGGTTGACTTAGATCTGTAAAAGCAGAACTAGAGAGATTAAGGACTCAACTTTTATTCAGGCATGAAGAATTATCAAAAGTGAAAGATGATTTACAAATAGGACACAAAATAAATATTGAAAATCTTAAAGATAATATGACTATGCAAGCTAAACAGCAATTGGGATGATTGCTAATAATGGGTCTGGCCCCCTATGACCACGGGGTCTGGGGGCTCACGAGGTAGTGGCCTCAGGGTTGATCCGACCACAGGTTTTAAGAGGCTACTATGGAATACCGGGTGTATCTTCCCTAGCAATCGGGGCAACTTCAATTGCACCGTGACCGGGTTGATTATCTTTACTATGGGGAATGGTCCCATAAACTTTGGCCCCAATTTCTTGCTAGGGAGCTTTAACCTCAAATATTTTGTGGAGAGGTAAACTTTCTCCCGCAATTGAAATGGCCTTTGGGGAGCTCGGTGTTTGTCTGCCTGTTTCTTATAGGTTTGTGCCGCTTTAGCTAGTGCTTTCTTGACATTCTCCCAGGTTGCTTTCAGTGTTGCCATCCAATCGGTCAAGCTGACTGAGGAGGGGGGCTCCCTTGGGTACTCAGGCATTGGGACAAAGTCCATGCCGCTCACTACTTTGAACGGGGTTAGCCCCGTGCTACTGTGAACAGCATTATTATACGTGACCTCAGCGAAAGACATGAAGTCCGCCCAATTGGACTGCTGATAGTTCACGTAGCACCTCAGGTACTGCTCTACCATGGCATTCAGTCTCTCTGCCCCCCTCCCCCCATTGGTGCTTGGATGAAAGGCTGAGCTAAGTCCCTGGGATGACCCAATGGACCGTAGGAACTCCCTCCAGAACTTAGCCGTGAACTGGACCCCTCTGTCAGAGATAATTTTTCTTGGTACTCCATGGAGGCGGTAGATGTGTTTCAGGAACAGTTTGGCCAACTGGTGGGCTGAGGGTAGTCCGCTGCAGGGTATGAAGTGTGCCTGTTTGGAAAATAAATCTATTACAGTCCAGATCACCATGTTTCCCCCACTTTTCGGCTGGGTGGGAAGGGACCTCTTCAGGCTGGAGGGCCCTCCAGGACATGGTGGCTCGTTTGGGGCCTCATTCCAGCTGTGCCCTGGGTGGTGGCTCTGGCCTAGGCCTTGGGGCTGGGGTTGTGCACATAGATGCTGTGAGGCCCTTCCCCCCACATCTGAAGCACTTCAGCAGGCTTCGAGGGAGGGCTGGTTTCGGGGTCTGCCGTGGTGCTGTGGTTCCCCATTGGCTGGGCGGTTTCAGGTCAGGTTTCCCCCTCTTTTTTGTGTCTGGTTGCTCTCTCATGTTGTTGGCGTGCAATCTACTGTCGACTTTTATTGCTACTCGGAACCACTCAGAGAGCTGGTTTGGGATGTCCAGGTAAGCGGTTACCTGGGCAATTTGATTGTCCAGGCTTGTTCTGAAAAAGTGCACTAGCAACCGCTCTGGCAAAGGGGGTAGCCTCCCAATGACTCTCCTAAATTCACGGATGTGCTCTTTAATGGGATGGCCCCTCTGCTTTAGATAGCTGAGCTCATCCTCTGCATACAGGTCTTCCTCTGCCTCCTCGTATCTGGCCTCTAGCAGTCGTAGGAAGTCATCTACGTCTTGCAGTTGGGGGCTCTCCTCTTGTGGAGGGCTGCTAGCCATTCCCTTGCTTCCCCCTCTAGCCCCTCTGCGATGGTATTCACCATGGCTCTGGGGGATGGGTAGAGGTGTCCATAACATTCTAAGTGGATCTCAGCTGAGTCAAGGAATAGAGCTAGCTGGTCTGAGTCCCCATCAAACTTTCCACTGAACTGGGGCAGTTCATTCAGCACTGCTCCTCTCTCCCCCTGTTGGCCTCTGTATGCTTGCATTTGATGTAGCTGGCCCTCTTCCTTAGCTCTAGTTTGGAGGGAGAGAGGGGTTTGTCTGCCCTGGGCAGCCTGCCTGCTGCGTGGAAAAGACATTGGTTGCAGCTTCCTTCTGATGGGTGGAGAAGGGGGGCTGTGCTCCTGTCTGCTTCTCCTCACTTCACAGGGATCCACTGCTCCTCCCCTCTTCTTTGGCCTGCATGACGGCCCCTCATCGGGAAGGGTGGTCTGGTCAAATTCCTCCCTTGGCTGCTCTCTGGAACTCCCCAGGGGCTTTGGGAGTGTGAGGGATCTCATGAAGAACAGTGGTTCGTTGAGGGCGCTTCCAAGAAAAGGTCAGCACGTAAGGATGCAATCAAATTAAGTCTTTATTTAGAAGTAAAAGTGGAGTAAAATAAGTTCCCAGGCATGGAGGCATCCATGCCTGGATTGAGCCCATGGCTCAGTCCCATAGGAGACTAGAACAAGAGCAGGGAAAAAAGGGAAAAGGAAAAAGGCAAAAGCAGGGAGCAGCCCCTGTGCAGGGTTTCTTATAGGGGCCCCTGGCCCCTCCCTTACCAATGTGTGAGGGGGCCGGAGGACCATTAACTCTCCCCAATGGGGCTGCAGGGGCTGGAGCCCCTTGACCCACCAGTGGGATCAAAGGTGCCTCTTTGCCCCCATCTGGTGGCCTTTGAAGAGACTGCCATGGCTGGCACAAAGCACCTAACAGGGAGCCTGGCTTGTTTCCAGTCCAACCTCCACTCCACTTTTCCCAGCTTGCTCAGGGGCTTCCCCTTTTTCCAGGCATTGGGGTGGGAGAGCTCGACCTCAGCTGCTTTAGGGATTAATTCCCACCAATACTTATCTTTTCTTGCTTCCGCTGCTGGAGCAGGCAACTCAGCTTTGATGTCCGAGGGAGGCTGCACTCTGGCTGCAATTAGGCTCTCTTCAGATAGCCCGTCTTCAGCCATGGTTGCCTGATTTTCCCTCCCAGCACCCCAAACATTGGGGAGCGATTGGAGAGACCAGGATTCAGGAAACCTGGTAATCTTGATAGATTTTAAAAGGAGTTCTAACTGTCTGTGAAGTTTCCGAAAGATGCCCTAATTAATTCATGAGCCATGAGCCAAACTTCAAAAGAAATATAGTCATTTATTAGGAGCACCATTTCGGCAATATTCGGATGCAGTTAGAACTAATCCCACGTAGATTTACGTTCCCCTATGACCCTGTCTCTCCCCTCCTCCCTGGCCATGTCATAAATCACATTCTCCAATTAACCACTTTGGCCGGCTGTGAAATCCAACACCCTCCTTCTGATTGCGGTTAGGAAGCATGTATGGAATGTAACTTCAGTTAGGGAAATCAATCAGCTCTATCAGTTCTCCCTCCCTCCTGCTCATGGCAACTTGAAAGCTTTGCAAGTTGACAGAAATGAACAAGAAAAATTAGAAGCTATGCAATTCAAAAATGACAGCTTAATTAATAATAATAATAATAATAATAATAATAATAATAATAATAATAATATCAGAATCAACTTACATTAGAAATAGCAAAACTAAAAGATTTACCTACAGCAATTACTATCTCCAAAGAAATGATGCTTCTGGTAAATAACCTCAAGGAAGAGATAGAAGTTCTTAGACAAATTAATAGCTAAAAATGAAAAACTTGTACAACAAGACATCAGAAAAAAGAAGAGAAAACAAACATTCCTTTTCACTTGCTGAAATAAATTTTAATCATAATTACCAAGAACTCCAAGAAAATTATACTTCTCTTTTAAAAGTAAAAATTGGATTAGAAGAAAGCAAGGGCAAGAATAAAACTAAACTCCAGGCTAGCCTCGGAACGCTGTGCTTGTGTTGTTCTTGCCTGCCTTCCTATAAACAATAAACTAATTCTGCTCTCAAGCAAGAAAAAAAGGGAAGCGCTGCCTTCCAACAATCCTTAAAGGGAAAGGCTTCTTTTTTCCTTCCAACAAGTCATTGTAAAGACCCACAATCCTACCTGGCAGAACTTGGAACGGTTGATGACTGCTCTTCTTAATGGTGAAGAGAGAGAGAGATTAAGTAGTGCCATTGGTAAGATTTAAAACCCACAGACGGGGGAAACCTCCAGGCTATAATAGACCAACAGTTTCCAAGAAGGAACCCTCCCTTTCTTCTCTTGGAGCATTGCTGGACATTCTGTTTGAGTGAAAATGCATCTCTTCTCTGCGCACAACTTATAAAAAGACTTGTTTGTATCTAATTGAGACCTTTGCTTAGCCACAAAAATGACAAAGCTTGCTTTCCTTCTCTTTACATCCCAAATTCCATTGGATTTAATTGAGTGAAAGTATTCTGCTCAGCAGTAGAGGGACAGAAAGAGGGAAGACAGTTCTTGTGTTGGCTAAGAAGATTGCCCTGCCATAAAGGGGCCCAGGGCAGCATGTTTGAATCATCTTTGCAAGGTTTGTGCGTATGTTGTTTTAGACAAGTTGCTTCTCAGCCTAGTGAGCTCAATCTGCATTTGAAGAAAAACTGCAAAGGCATTCTGTAAAGAAAGGAAGCCATAGGCCTGGCTGCAGTAGATGAGAGGCCTGAAGACTGAAGGGGACCAGGGTTCAGTCAAGCCCCCCCCCCCCGAATCCTTGGTCCGAATGAAAATAGGGGGAATAATGTTGCCTTCTTAGTAGACACAGGGACATCTAAATCTGTAATTACAAAGCTACTGGCTCCCTTTTCTAATGAATAAATATCCAAGGGGTTAATGGCTTCATAAATGTCACCCCATGCTGAAAACCCTGAAATTTTCCTTAGATGGAAGAAATATAGATATGCCTGTGTGTTCAGTTTCCCTCCTGGTCGTGGTGGCAAGAAATATGGCTCAAGAGGGTCAAATCCCCATACCTGGCAGGAGTTTGAAGTACCAAAGTTGAAGATAACCCACCAGGATATGCTGCACCCCATGCTGAAATCTCTAGCAGTGCCTGTTCGTCTTAAGCAGAAAAGCTATCCATGCCACATTACAAAGGCAATACATAGAGACAGTCAGAAACTACTTGCTTTTGAATGGGAAGACCCAGTAACAGGTCGGAAAAGGCAGTATGCTTGGACCAGGCTTCCCCAAGGATTTAAAAATTCACCTACCTGTTTGGCGAAGCCTTAGCCTCAGATATAGACGATTTCCAGCCTTACGAAGATGGAGATGTACTACTCCAATATGTAGATTGTGAGGGATCTCACGAAGAACGATGGTTCTCTGAGGGCGCTTCCAAGAAAAGGTCAGCACGCAAGGATGCAATCAAATTAAGTCTTTATTTAGAAGTAAAAGTGGAGTAAAATAAGTTCCCAGGCATGGAGGCATCCATGCCTGGATTGAGCCCATGGCTCAGTCCCATAGGAGACTAGAACAAGAGCAGGGAAAAAGGGAAAAGGAAAAAGGAAAAAGCAAAAAGGCAAAAAAAGGGGGGGAGCAGCCTCTGTGCAGGGGTTCTTATAGGGGCCCCTGGCCCCTCCCTTACAAGGTGTGTGCGGGGGCCGGAGGGCCATTAACTTTCCCCAATGGGGCTGCAGGGGCTGGAACCCCTTGACCCACCAGTGGGATCAAAGGTGCCTCTTTGCCCCCTTCTGGTGGCCTTTGAAGAGACTGCCATGGCTGGCACAAAACACCTAACATAGATGATGTATTAGTAACTGGGCAAACGAAGGAAACGTGTTGGGACAATACCAACCAACTGCTTCATCTGTTAATGAACAAGGGATATCGTGCCTCAAGACAGAAAGCCCAGTTGGTTCACAATCTCATCATGTCTTGCCATCTCCTCCAAAACAAATTGCTTTAGGTCTTTAAAGCCATTCTTCTGCATCTGCAAGCTTAAAACTTGTTCATGTGATTTGTAAATGGGGGAGCCCCCCCCCCCCGCAGCTTGGTTGTCTGGCTTTATCAGTTTTAACGCCATCCTGCCACACAAACAAACTTTAAAAAAAAAAAGACTTCTCTTCAAACAATATCAATATCAAGTCTCTAAGAAGGAAGAAGCATGAAATAGGAATTTTTCTCTTCACTTCTAGCCAGCGCTATTGCTTCAGATACTTTGTAACGTATTAAACTATTCAAAAGTAAGGACTTTCACTTTCAGCTTTCTTCTCAAGCCTCAGCCAGTCGCCATTTTAAAATTTCTTTCTTCCCCCTTTCACTCTTTCTTCACTTTTAAAATCACTCATAGAGTTATTAGAAATACTTGCAATTTAGAGTCCCAAATCCAGGTTTCGTCCTGCTTGTTCAGACAATGTGTTAAATTTTGTTGATTGGATTGGTCCCATCGCCTGGCTCTGCAAAGCGCAGAGTTCCCCCGAAGCCCGGAGCAGCGGCGAGCTGGAGAGGGAGCCACATTCTGCTTCCTCCCCAAGAGTAAAAAAAAACTCTGGGGAGTTCGCAGAGGGCTCTACCTGCCCTCGCCGGCTCTCTCTCACGTCTCCTCAATGAGACGGAGTTTTTCGAGCCGTCTCTCAGCTGTAGAGACGGCTCTTACGGGCGACGAGGCTGGCGATCCCGAAAGACCGTCTGGCGGCGACGGAAGCCAAACCGGAAGCCGTGGTCACCAACACCTTGAAGCGCACCCGGAAGACCACAGGAAGCCAGTGCAACTCGCGCAGGAGAGGTGTTATATGTGAGCGCCCCGTCGCTCCCATAATCCCCCGCGCGGCCGCGTTCTGGACCAACTGCAGCCTCTGGGTGCACCCCAAGGGGAGCCCCATGTAGAGAGCATTGCAGTAGTCCAGGCGGGAAGTGACGAGTGCTTGAGTGACCGTGCGTAGGGAGTCCCGATCCAGAAAGGGACGCAACTGGCGTATCAGGCGAACCTGATAAAAAGCCCCCCTGGCCACGGCCGTCATATGCTCTTCTAAAGACAGCCATGCATCCAGGAGGACGCCTAAGTTGCGAGCCCTCTCCGTGGGGGCCAGTAATTCGCCCCCAATAGCCAGCGATGGCACCAGCTGGCTATATCGGGACGCCGGAAGCCACAGCCACTCAGTCTTGGAAGGGTTGAGTCGGAGCCTGTTTCTCCCCATCCAGGCCCGCACGGCCTCCAGGCACTGGGACATCACTTCAAGGGCATCGTTGGAGTGGCCTGGGGTGGAGATGTACAGCTGAGTGTCGTCAGTGTACTGATGGAACTCCACCCCAAAGCCACGGATGATCTCGCCCAGCGGCTTTACATAAATGTTGAACAGAAGGGGCGAGAGGACTGACCCTTGTGGCACCCCACAAACAAGGCACCTCGGGGTCGACCGCTGCCCCCCTGACAACACGGATTGCGACCGGTCAGAGAGGTAGGAGGAGAACCACTGCAAAATGGTGCCCCCTACCCCCAACCCCTCCAACCGGTGCAACATGATACCATGGTCAATGGTATCAAAAGCTGCTGAGAGATCTAACAGGTCCAGGATAGAGGAACAACCCCTATCCCGAGCCCTCCAGAGATCATCCACCAACGCGACCAATGCCGTTTCCATGCTGTACCCAGGCCGGAAACTGGACTGGAGCGGGTCCAGATAGACAGCTTCATCCAGGTACTGGGGAAGCTGCGCGCTACCACACTCTCAATTAATGAGTAATAACACCCTGAACGGTAGTTCCCAATGTTGTGAGAATGCCCGAGTGACCCCCCCTTGCTCTTATCTGGGGAAATTGAAAAAAACCCCAAAGAACAGGGCAGGAACAGGTCACAAGATGTGAACTCTTTGGACCAGGTCCACTCCCGCCAATGACGTATCATCAATAGGTGGGGTTGGTACCCTGGACCTAAGCCAACCCCAAGACCTAAAGACAAGTGTCTGACAATCCTAGGACAAAGGGAGAATGGGCCCCTATAACAATTGAGAAAAGGGAATTACATGTTAAGAATACTGGAATTGAGTTAAAGCCTAGTTAATCAGTCTGACCCTACCCTAAGACAAAAATGCTGGTTCTGTTTGTCTGCTGGTCCTTCATCTTACAATGCTGTTCCAGTTGAACCAGATCTTTGGGTCAGGACCAGGGCCACAATAGTCCTTGAGAAAGATATTAAATGGAGAACCAAAGTAGCAGTAGCCAAATTGCAAGGAGACTTTTATAACGCCTTCAAAAGGCTGGGGATGAATCATTTCCCCATTGTTGGCCCTATAGCCGTTGGTGTGGAAATCCTAGGGTCACCCTCCTTGTGTGTAAAGTGACATCAGGAACCAGATATTCATGTAGGATCCCTGATGGGAGATCAATGTCCATCAGAAATGCACTTGACCCTAGAATGACACTTATGGATGTAAACCTAACTAGTGGCATTTCTCCTTATGCCCACTATTTATTTCAACAGAAGGTCACTTTCTCAATACCACCACATGTCTCTATTAGGTCCAACACAGGCTTATGTGTCCTACTTCCCCTTTGGAAATGCAAGCTCCCATTATTTTTTTGAAGGCACAATTCTCAGAGATAAGCAAAAGGACCCTACACTAGAAGTCCCAATGCAGTCACTGTTGGCATGCTAGTGGCAGAGACTTTAGGGGTCTGGACTAATGAGAAAAACCAATGAGCCCATACATTTTCCATGAATATAGGTGTGTATGTAAGGAAAAATGGAGTTTTCTTCTTATGTGGGAAAAATGTGTATTTGTGTTTACCTACAAACTGGACTGGAACATATACATTTTCCCCAAAATAGGTGTTGTCAGTGAAGAGCACACTATCCCTGTTCCCCTCATGGGGCATGTTCAAAAAAAAAAGGGGTGCCACTCTTGGTCCCACTATTAGCAATCCTGGGGACTGCTGTTGGAACAGGTGTAGGTGGAATGGCACACTCCATAACACAGTTCAAGCAATTGTCAGAGGAGTTCCAAGAAAGCCTGAACCAAATTGCAGGGACCTTGGTCAAGGCCCAAGAAGGTGGTTTGTGTGTATTCTTGGGAGAAGACTGTTGTTTTTACATGAATAAGTCAGGAGTGGTCAGAGAAATTGCCAAAGATTTGCAGGACTGGGCATTCAAAATGGGTCAGAAGTTACAAACAACAGAAATGTGGTTCTCTTAGTTGTCTGGGCCTGGCTGGATTAGACAGATGTTATTCCTGTTGTGACAGGCCTGGCCTTTATTCCTTGTTCAGACAACTAGCTATGAGAGCAGTGAAAGAGATAAGAGTTGAAAAAAATGAGTTGATTTTGATGGAAAGCCTTATAGACTGTAAAATTGACCCTGATCTCTTTGATGAAAATGAAGTTTCTGATACAGGAACATATGTACAACTCTCAACTGGGTAATTAGAAAAAGTGCTTCAGAGAATAAGATTTGAAAATCATATGTATTACTTGTCTTTCCTTTGCATTACTATGTACCTTATCCTGAATTGATTATGTTATGTCAAATGTTATATGCTTACATTGTTGAATTAAGCTCTGTAATAGGTAAGACTCAATTGTAAACAAGTAAAATAGAGTCTTAAAGGGGGGATAAGGCAGAACGTTAAATGAAATTGGATATAAAAGTGAAATAATACGGGGTCAGCCTAGAGGATCTCTGAAGGACCCCTTTAACTAGTAAATATAAGAGACAAATGCTGGGTTCAAAAAGTTAAACCGCAAGGTTACGCACTATTCTACAGTTGGAGAGTTCAAGAAGTAAAACCACAAGAAATTAACTAATCTTCCTGTTCAGGCAATAATGGGAGGAGGGAGAGAGCCTAACACATAGGAGGTTTATTTCACATTTCCTGTTTTTTGTTCTATAAAGATACGTGTCTTAAAGAAGGACTTTTGTTCAGGATGTAAATAGAATGCATGTCTGAACCTTTTGGCCAAAATAAAGCTTTTTCTGATTTTGAAATTAATCTCTTTATTTTTCTGCGACAACACTGTTCTAACTCCACAAATAAAGTTTGCATTTGTACAAAATGCTGTTCCACAGATTCTCCTGGTTGCAAACAGGCTCTGTATAACTTTCTGGATAATTGTACAATATTGCATGCTGAAACACTCACATGCACACTTCTCAACTTCAGCCAGACCTCCTTTGCAGTCTTTAAATCAGCTACATTGAGAAATTGTTCATCTTCTAAGCTCAAGATGATGTACGCCATTGCTTTATTATGCTGCCTCTGATCTGCAGCTGCTAACGGTGCCTGGGGTGGATTAACAACAATATCCCAGAGCTCCTTAGCCTTCAGGAAACATTCCATCTTTGCAGCCCAAATTATATAGTTCTTCTGTCCCAAACGAGGTAGAGAGCTCTCTTTAAATTCAACAGCAGCCATCCTGCAAGCTTTCTCTGCCTTGTTTTTCCTTTTTTAACACAGGCAGTCTCTCAGCTTAATTACAATTCAGTCTTTCTGTGTGCTCTGGGCCCATAAATAAACAAACAAACAAACAAACAAACAAACAAACAAATAAATAAATAAATAAATAAATAAATAAATAATTTTATTTCTATACCGCCCTTCTCCCGAAGGACTCAGGGCGGTGTACAGCCTATTAAAAGCACAAAGACAGACATCAATTAAAAATAATTAAAATTATTAAATAATTTTGGCTCAGGTTTAAAACCCCCAAAATTTAAAACACCCAATTTAAAATCATTACATTGATAGCCCGGCCTGGCGGAACAGCAGGGTCTTGAGGGCACAGCGAAATACACGGAGGTCGGAGATCTTACGCATTTCCAGGGGCAGTTCATTCCACAGGGCAGGGGCTCCCACAGAGAAGGCCCTCCCCCTGGGTGTCGCCAGCCGACATAACTTGGCCAATGGCACTCTGAGGAGACCCTCTCTGTGGGAGCGGACTGGCCGGTGGGAGGCTATTGGTGGCAGAAGTCGGTCTCGGAGGTACCCGGGTTCTATGCCATGGAGCGCTTTAAAGGTGGTGACCAGCATCTTGAATTGCACCCGGAAGACCACTGGGAGCCAGTGCAGCTCGCGCAGGAGGGGTGTCACGTGGGCACAATGAGTTGCGCCCATAACCACCCGCGTGGCCGCATTCTGGACCAGTTGGAGCCTCCGAGTGCTCTTCAAGGGGAGCCCCATGTACAGAGCATTACAGTAGTCCAGCCGGGAGGTGACAAGGGCGTGAGTGACCGTGCGCAAGGCGTCCTGGTCCAGAAAGGGCTGCAACTGGCGAATCAGTCGAACCTGATAGAAAGCCCCCATGGCCACGTCCGTCATTTGCTCTTCTAAAGACAGCCGTGCGTCCAGGAGGACACCCAGATTGCGAGCCCTCTCTGTGGGGGGCAGAGATTCACCCCCAATAGTCAGCGATGGCAACAGCTGGCTATATCGGGATGCCGGCATCCACAGCCACTCGGTCTTGGAAGGGTTGAGTCTGAGCCTATTTCTCCCCATCCAGACCCGCACGGCCTCCAGGTAGTGAGACATCACATCAAGGGCATCGTTGGGGTGGTCTGGGGTGGAGATGTACAGCTGAGTGTCATCAGCATACTGATGGACTCTCACCCCAAAACCACGGATGATCTCACCCAGTGGCTTCAAATAAATGTTGAACAGAAGGGGCGAGAGGACCGACCCTTGCGGCACTCCCCATGTAAGGCGCCTCGAGGTTGACCTCTGCCCCCCTGCCAACACAAACTGCGAACGGTCGGAGAGGAAGGAGGAGAACCACCGCAGGACGGTGCCTCCTATTCCTAACCCCCTCAACCGTTGCAGCATGATACCATGGTCAATGGTATCAAAAGCCGCTGAGAGATGAAATAGGACCAGGACAGAGGAGAAACCCCTGTCCCGAGCCCTCCAGAGATCATCCACCAACGCGACCAATGCCGTTTCTGTGCTGTACCCCTGCCTGAAGCCCGACTGGTATGGGTCCAGATAGATAGCTTCATCCAGGTGCCGGGGAAGCTGTCGTGCCACCACACTCTCAACAACCTTCACCACAAAGCGAAGGTTGGAGACCGGACGGTAGTTAGCTAATTCAGTCGGGTCCAGGGAAGGCTTCTTGAGGAGTGGCCTCACCACCGCCTCTTTCAGGTTTCGAGGTCGTCTCAAATAAATTGCATTTCAAACAAAGTCTTTGATGAAAAACTCCCATTTATTAAGCACGACATTCTAACTCAGCTTGAAGTGCTGACACCCTCACTCAAAGAAGCACTTATAATCCCCTGGAGCCAGCCTCGTGTAACCTCCCGGGAGGTTACCAGTACCAACCAGGAGGGATATGGGTCCAATAAACATGTGGCGGCACTAATCTTACCCAGAACCCTGTCCACATCCTCGGGAGCCACAGGATCAAACTCCTCTCAGATAATATTCTCAAGACCTACCCTCGTCTCCTCCCCTGGACTCATCCAGTCGGAGTCCAAGCCTTCCCGAATCCGAGCAACTTTATCGTGCAGGAATTGCACAAAATCCTCAGCTCGACCCTGCAAGGGATCTTCCCGCACTCCCCCCCGAAGAAGGGAGTGGGTCACCCTAAGCAGAGCGGCTGGGCGGTTATCTGCAGATGCGATAAGAGTGGAAAAATGGTTAGATTTCGCCGCTTTTATCGCCACTAGGTAGGTCTTGATATAAGACCTCACCAGTGTCCGGTCAGAATCGGATTGACTAGTCCTCCAGATGCTCTCTAGGCGTCTTTTCCAACGCTTCATCTCTCTCAGCTCCTCGGAGAACCAAGGAGCCAATTGAGATCGGCATCGGGTCAGAGGCCGCAAAGGCATGACGCGGTCCAAAGCTCTGGTGGCTGCACTCTCCCAGGCGGCCACCAGGTCTTCAGTCGGGTTGTGTGCCAGGGTCTGTCAGGGTTTTTTTTTTTTTTTCAAACAATCAAATCCAGAAAGCACACACAGGTAACTGATTTAGCAGGATTCATTAACTTCTCTTTATATACAGAATAACACATACAATACCAATAGCAGATTCTTCCAACGTGGTAGAGAGTTACAGGCAAAAAACACAGGCAGAGGAGAGAAGTTTTCAGTTCAGAGTTGGCTCCCATTGGCTGACCTTGTTGCTATGCCCCTGTTACAGTTCATGAATATTCTGATATGGAAGTGAAAGGGGCATATTGGATGACTGGTGGCAGACAGGCTAAATACCAGATTATCTTGTTAGATGCACCAGCAGTAACTTTAGAAGTCTGTAATACCTTAAACCCAGCTACCCTATTGCCACAGGTGGACTCAGAAGTGCAACATGATTGTGTGGAGGTCATAGATTCGGTCTACTCAAGCCAACCTGATTTGTCAGATGAACCACTAGAAAACACAGATTGTGAGTGGTTCACTGATGGCAGTAGTTTAGTCCAGAATGGTGTCCGTAAGGCTGGTTATTCAGTAGTAATGCCCTGGGAGATTGTTGAATCAGGACCCCTTCCCCCAAGTACATGTGCACAACTGGCTGAAATCACATCTCTAACAAGAGCCCTTCAGTTGTCAAAAGGGAAGAGGTTTAATGTTTACACAGACAGCAGATATGCGTTTGGAGTTTTACATGCTCATGGGGCTATTTGGAAAGAAAAGGGTATGCTAACTGTCCGGGGGGGCAATCAAACATGGGCCCCAAATCATACAATTACTGTAAGCTGTACACTTCCCTCAAGAGGTTGCAGTCATACTGTGCATGTTGGGGTCATTCCAACGAAGACACTTTGGTGGCAAAGGGAAATAGGGCGGTAGACAGGGCAGAGAAAGAGGCCACTCAACTGGCCCCTGCACAGATCTGTCCCCCGATTCTCTATCAGTTGGAAATATCCCTACCCAAACCATTCCTAAAGAGGAAGGCAAATAGGCTCAAGAACTGGGAGCCACTTGGTCCCAGGACAGGTGGTGGAAGTTAGGACAAAGGGTGGTGGTGCCTAAGGTTCCCCTAAGAGCTTTGCTGACCCAATTACACAAATACACCCACTGGGGGGCAAAAGTGCTTGCCGGTTTTGCAACCCGATACATGCTGGCTAAAGGCACATATGCAGTCGCTAACCAGGTCACTGCCGCCTGTCTCCGCTGTGCACAAAACAACCTGAAAACAGCACGAAAACCTCCTTTAGGACTCCTCCTACAAGGCTCATACCCAGGTGCTGTATGGCAAATAGTTTTCACCAAATTACCCTGGAAGCTGGGATTTAGATATCTCTTAGTCTCAGAAAGAATGTCACTTTCTCTGTTTGGCCGCAGCTGCACATTACCAAAGGGGGGAGGGGGGGGAAATTCCATGAAGGGACCATGCAAAAGCAAGTCTGCAGCACCCAAATTCCCACTTTGGCTCAGCAGCAACAAAGTGGGCACAGACTGTGCTCCCTTTCAATCTGGAAATGAGAGCTCCCGCTATTTCCTGGAGCCTGGGGCTCCATTTATTATTGATAAAGTCCAGGGACATGAGGAACCTCTACTCCAGCCACTAACTGGCATGTTTCTGGCAGGGATCTTGGGGGTCTGGAATAATGAATACAGCCGCTTTCACACTTTCTCCATGAGCATGGCAGTTTGTTTGGAAGTAAATGGGGTCTTCTTCCTGTGTGTGGGGAATGCGTATGTATGTTTGCCTTCCAACTGGACTGGGATGTGTACTCTGGTACACCTCTTCCCAAAGATGGGTGTTGTTGCTGGGGAACAGGCCCTCCCAGTCCCTCTCATAGGACATGTGCAGAAAAGAGTGCCAATAATGATCCCACTGTTAGTGATCCTGGGAATAGGTACAGCAGTTGGGAAAGGGGTGTGTTGTAAATCAGAGGTCCAGGCTTTTGCTCTGTTCCAAGATGTCTCCCCCGCTCTCGCAGAGAGCTTTATTTTTTATACAGTTTTACACAGGCAGATAAAAGGCAGGACAGCAACAGTATTCTAATTGGACAATCCTCCTCCCTCTTCCCCCACTCAGAAGAAGGTCAGATAACACAGACCAGAGCAAGAATGAGATCATCCAGGAAGAAGATACAATGACACCAGAAACGGAAGCAGTGTGCTGCATTTGGCCCGACTTCATTCTTCAATTCCCTACATCCCACTCTTTTTTATTTTATTTGTGAAGCCATCCTCTTACGAGGTGTTGTGGCCCACCAGCGGCCTGCGTGGATCGTGGCTAATCCCGATGACGAAGAGGCTGGTGTGGGGTCACACCAGCAGCCTGTGCAGCTGGCGCTCGTGTCGGACAGCGAGGAGGCTGAAGAGGATGTGGTGCCAGAGGCAGAGACTGAGCCAGGGCCTTCAGAACCTCCAGAGGCTCCTTCAAGTGGAGAGAGCAAAGTGGAGGAGCCTCTCCTCAATGCTTGAGCATGCAGGGCTGCCAAAAGGCAGGAGTGGCTACTCAGGAGGAGGAGGTCTCCTCGAGAGTAAGGTTTGAGGATAATTGGTCACGCCCTTAGCCTATTTAAGTCGCACGCAGTTAGTAATTTCTTGCTGGAAACAACGTGTAATTATTACAAAGCATTTTGGAGAGTGAGTGTCTTATTGTATCTTGTTTTCTGGGCTGGTTGCCAACCTTTGCTGGACTTTGTTTATTCTTGGTACATTATAACTTTGATAAGGACCGTTGGTGTGTGTCACAATCCTTGGGAATCCGGAGCTGAGGCAGAACACGAGGGGCCAGAAAAAGGGGTTATTATCAGGAGAGGAATATCCTTGCAGTTGCTTATATAAGGCTGTTGTGGCCCCGCCCTCTGAGCCTGTCCCATCGGAGGAAGAAAGCTCCGAGCATGAGGAAGAGGAGTCAGCCAGGCCTCCCTCTCCAGGCCCCTCCCCTCTGGCATTGTCTCAAGTGCCGGCCGAGGGAGAGGAGACAGCTGATTCGAGTCAAAGTGATAATGACACATCATTCCTGGACGCACGCCTCCGAAGGCGTGATAAACGTTTGCAGCAGCTTGGGAGGCGTGCTAGGGATTAGAACTGAGTCACTGGACCACACCCCAGAGACCACACCCCAGAGACTATATAATAGAGAGTGGTGGTCAAGGATCTTTTGTGACGAACAAAGCAAAACCTTGGAGTCACTAAAGCCTCGTCCGGAACTGCTGGGAGGAATATTATTTCTGTTTGGACTTTCTTGAACGTTCGTATCTTATCTGTCTATTTGTGAAAATAAAGTAACTTGGCAGACGGTGTGTCTATCGCTGCCAAGTTGGAGATAAGAACTGGGTGCATTCCAAAGTGTTTCCTTAACCCTCGACTGGCTGTGTGTGTGTGTGTGGGGACGGGGACAGATCATCTTGTTCGTCACCCCATACTCCATCGTTAACCCACGATGGACCAACAGCTGCAGCAGCAGTTACAGCAGATACTGCAGGCCAATCAGCTTCTGCAACAGCAAGTAGCACAGCTAACTGCCCAACTTGCTTTGGGAAATGCTCCTGCAGCTCCACCTCCTCCCCCTCCCCACCTGAGATGCCCAGTGAACGTGCCAGATAGGTTTTCTGGGCAGCAGGAGATGTTTCCGGCCTTCTTGGGACAATGCCAACTGTTTATGGCAATGAGGCCGGAGGATTTTCCGGATGACCGGGCTCGGGTGGCATTTGTTATCAGCTCCCTCTCGGGCACTGCCGCCCGATGGGCCACGCCCCTGTTGTTGCAAGATAGCCCCTTGCTCCTGGACTTTCAGGGCTTTTTACAACACCTGCGCACCATGTTTGAGGACCCCCTCCGGGTGCAGACGGCAGCGAGGCGCATCAAGGACCTCCGCCAAGGCAAGCGCCCCCTGCAGGACTATATTGCAGAGTTCCGACTGCTAGGCCAGGATTCGGCTTGGAATGAGGTGGCGCTGATGGACGCCTTCCAGGACGGCCTTTCCGACGAGATGCAGGACGAGCTGGTTCGTGTGGAGGCGCCACCGACCCTCGACGCGCTGGTGACCCAATGCCTGCGTATCGACGCCCGCTTGCAACGGCGACGGCCCCGTCGGGCTCTTCCGGAACCATTGACAGCGTCGGCACCCCCCCGTTTCGTACCGACAGCGCTCCGAACCGCACAGCGTTTTGTGGCGACGGCTGAGGAGCCTATGGAGCTCGGAGCAGCCAGACCTCAACTGACGGCCCAGGAGCGGATGCGGAGACGTCAAGGGGGGTTGTGCCTCTATTGCGGCGAGGCGGGACATTTTGCCGCCTCGTGTCCCCGGAAGCGGAGTGGACCGCTCAGGCCTGTTCCGGAGTCTCGGCGTGACCTGCCGGGAAACGGGCCAGGCCTGGCCTAGGGGAAACTCTGGGTCAGGCACGTGACCATGCCCCGCCGGAGTCGGCGGCTGTGGACTGTGAGCCCCCTCGGCACCTGATTTTGAACACCCGGGTGTTGTTGGCTAACCGGTCGGAGGGGCTCCAAGCGCACGCGCTGGTGGACTCGGGGGCCACCACGAACTTTATGGACCAGGCCTTTGTGGCCCATTACAAAGTCCCCTTGGTTCCAGTGGACCCTCCGTTGAGGGTTGAAACTATAGATGGGCGGGAACTCGTGGCGGGGCCCATCAAAACCGCTACCCAGCCCTTGCGCCTCGCCATTGGAAACCACGAGGAGGCGATCCAGTTTTACGTAACGGCGGATCTGCACTTTCCCTTGGTCCTGGGGATGGCCTGGCTTCGGGCGCACAACCCTCAGGTGGCGTGGTCGAGAAACGCCATCTCGTTCCCGAGCCTGCAGTGTGTCGACCACCTTCGCCACACCTGCGCCGGCCAGGACGTCTCTGCCCCAAACGTCTCCTTGCCTCCGGAGCTGACGCCCTTCGCCGACGTGTTCAGCGAGAAGGAGGCGGACCGCTTGCCCCCGCACCGACCCTACGACTGTGCGGTGGACCTAATGCCCAACGCGCCCCTGCCTTCGGGACGCCTGTACTCCATGTCGGAGCCCGAGCTGGCCGCCTTGCGGGACTTCCTGGAAAAGAACCTGGCCCGTGGGTTCATCCGGCCTTCGACCTCCCCGCTCTCGGCCCCGGTCCTCTTCGTTAAAAAGAAGACGGGGGACTTGCGCCTGTGTTGCGACTACCGGCGCTTGAATGCCATCACAGTGCGAAATCGCTACCCCCTGCCGCTGATCCCGGAGCTGATGGAGAGGTTGCGGGAGGCCTCGATCTTCACTAAGCTCGATCTCCGAGGGGCTTACAACCTGGTGCGCGTGAGAGAGGGGGACGAGTGGAAGACGGCGTTCGGCACGCGGTACGGACACTTCGAGTATACCGTCATGCCGTTCGGGTTGACCAACGCCCCCGCGGTCTTCCAGCACTTGATGAACGATGTGTTCCGGGACATGCTGGATCGGTTCGTGGTGATCTACTTGGATGACATTTTGATCTATTCCCGGACCCCGGAAAGTCACCTCCAGCATGTCCGCCAGGTCCTGCAGCGCCTGCGGGAGCACCAGCTCTATGCGAAGTTGGAGAAATGCTACTTCTTCCAGACTTCCATAGAGTTCCTTGGGCACATCATCACCCCCGAGGGCATCGCGATGGACCCGCACAAGGTGGAGGCCTTGCGCAGTTGGGAACCCCCGCGTCGGGTGAAGGATGTCCAGCGTCTGTTGGGATTCGCCAACTACTATCGGACCTTCATCCCGGGCTTCGCCACCCTGACCTTGCCGTTGACCCAGCTCCTTCGGAAGAAGGTCCCGTTCCAGTGGGGGCCCCCGCAGCAGCAGGCCTTCGAGGTCCTCAAGCAGGCCTTCCTCACGGAGCCAGTCCTGAGGCACCCCAATCCACACCGTCCGTTCGTGGTGGAGACAGACGCGTCCAACGTGGCGATTGGGGCGGTGCTGCTACAGGCTCCGGTGGATGGCGGCACTCTTTTTCCCTGCGCATACTACTCCCGGAAACTCAACCCTTCCGAGCGCAACTACACCATCTGGGAAAAGGAGTTGCTGGCCATCAAGGCCGCGTTCGAGGCTTGGCGACATCACCTCGAGGGGGCCCGACACCAGGTGGAGGTGCGGACGGACCATCGGAACCTGGAGCACCTCACCACGGCACGGAAGTTGAACCAGCGGCAGATCCGGTGGTCGTTGTTTTTCGCCCGGTTCAACTTCCACGTCACCTACATTCCGAGCAACCTCAACCAGAGGGCGGACGCGCTATCCCGTAAGCCGGAATACTTTTGCCCCAAGGACTCCCTTCCCCCCCGGACGGTGCTGCCAGCGGACTCCTTGGCCGCGGTCCAGGAACCGGTGGACCTGCGGGCTCAGGTGCTGGAAGCGCAGCGACGGGACGACTGGTCGCAGCAGCGGAGAGCGGACGTCGGCCCCGCGTCCCCATGGACTGTGGAGGAGGGCTTGCTCAGACATCGGGGTCGGCTGTACGTGCCCACGAGTCCGCTCCGAGCCCTCGTCATGAACCAGTGTCATGACAACCCCGCGGCGGGGCACTTCGGCTTCTTTAAGACTTTGAACCTGGTGACATGGACTTTTTGGTGGCCTCGGGTACGGCACGACGTGCACGCCTACGTGACGTCCTGTGTGACGTGCCGACAGGCCAAAGCCGCGTCCGGCCCCCCTCCTGGACTCCTCCAGCCACTGCCGACACCGGAGAGACCGTGGGGAGCCATCTCCATGGACTTCCTGACAGACCTGCCCCTGTCCGCTACGTACACGACCGTCCTCGTGGTGGTGGATGCGCTCACGAAGATGGCACATTTCATCCCGTGCCGCGGCCTGCCCTCGGCCCGCACCACGGCTCGCCTGTTCCTGCAACATATCTTCCGCCTCCACGGCCTGCCGGACCGGGTGGTTTCGGACCGCGGGGCCCAGTTCACGGCCCGCTTCTGGAAAAGCCTGATGGCCGCGCTGGAGGTGCAGGTGTGCCTGTCGTCGTCGCACCATCCGGAGACTGACGGGGGCACGGAGAAGGTCATCGGCATACTGGAGCAGTACCTCCGCTGTTTTGTCAACCAGCAGCAGGACAACTGGGCCGAGTACCTTCCCCTGGCGGAGTTCGCCTTTAATAACTCCCAACACACCTCCACCCAGATGACCCCGTTCCATGCCAACGTCGGATACCATCCACGGCTTTTCCCGTTGACCATCATGGACTCCCCTGTTCCCGAGACCCGGGACTTCCTCTCAGAGCTGCAGGCGGTGCAGCAACTGGTGCGGCGGCAGCTGATCCGGGCGAAAGAGGATTATAAACGGTTCGCCGATCGCGCCCGCCGGGCGACGCCACCGCTGGAAGTAGGAGATCGGGTGTGGTTGTCCACGAAACACCTCCCCACGGACCGGCCGGTACGGAAACTGGCCCAACGCTTTATCGGTCCCTTCCCTATCGAGGCGGTCATCAATCCGGTGGCCTACCGGTTGACTCTACCCCGCTCCATGCGGCTCCACCCTGTTTTTCATCGGTCCCTCCTGGTCCCTGAGGCCCCCGCGAGCCATCTCCGCCGCCCGCCGACGCCTGCCCCCCCAGCTGCAGCCGACGAGGACGACGCCTCGACGTACGAGGTGGACAGTATCCGGGACTCCCGTTGGCTGAAGGGGCGCTTCCAATACCTCATCGCCTGGAAGGGGTACGGGCCCGAGGATTTCACCTGGGTGGACGCGTCTGCCGTTCAGGCCCCTGACCTGGTGCGGGCTTTCCATGAACAGTTCCCGTCCCGACCCCATCCCGACCGTCAGACCCGGGGGAAGGGCCCTGCGGTGGGGGATAGTGTTGTGGCCCCGCCCTCTGAGCCTGTCCCATCGGAGGAAGAAAGCTCCGAGCATGAGGAAGAGGAGTCAGCCAGGCCTCCCTCTCCAGGCCCCTCCCCTCTGGCATTGTCTCAAGTGCCGGCCGAGGGAGAGGAGACAGCTGATTCGAGTCAAAGTGATAATGACACATCATTCCTGGACGCACGCCTCCGAAGGCGTGATAAACGTTTGCAGCAGCTTGGGAGGCGTGCTAGGGATTAGAACTGAGTCACTGGACCACACCCCAGAGACCACACCCCAGAGACTATATAATAGAGAGTGGTGGTCAAGGATCTTTTGTGACGAACAAAGCAAAACCTTGGAGTCACTAAAGCCTCGTCCGGAACTGCTGGGAGGAATATTATTTCTGTTTGGACTTTCTTGAACGTTCGTATCTTATCTGTCTATTTGTGAAAATAAAGTAACTTGGCAGACGGTGTGTCTATCGCTGCCAAGTTGGAGATAAGAACTGGGTGCATTCCAAAGTGTTTCCTTAACCCTCGACTGGCTGTGTGTGTGTGTGTGGGGACGGGGACAGATCAAAGGCATGACTTTGAGACAGTGTAGAAAGGGATTTAAAGCAAAATGCAGTTATACATATATTACAAAAGAAAGAAATACACTGAACAAAACAGCATCCTCCAATTAAAATAACACAAATGATAGGCCAAATTATACAAAATTTTAAGTTGATGCTGAATGTTTCTTGACTCATCTAAAATGTTAAAGCAACAAAGTTACATTTTCAGAAACTGATACAAATCAATTGCGTTAGCGGGTGAATAATATACAGCTTCCCCCCAACTAGCTATATTCTTATAATCAAAGTTCCCTTTGAACAAATACTCACTCAAATTAGTAAAGTTTTGAATTACTACAGCAGGGGTACATGCAGGGATTAAACATGTAGAAAGCAATTTTTCCATATTATAAACTTCAGACAAACAAAAGGCATCCATTTTTGTGATGTTTGCAAGCTGCACCCATACGTTTTGTTTCATCCATTGTTCGAGAGAATGTTTAGGTGGGATGACAGCTGCTGATGCCAAAGTACAATTATTAACAATCAAACACAAACAAATTATGGTTACAGAATTGGCAGTTAAAACCGCAAAAATGGCAGCGCACAAATTCTCGGGTGTTTGTTGTACTTGTTGCTGCTGCAGTGCTGCCTGCGCTTTGGTGGTCAAATTCTTCACATCTCCCCATGTCACTGGATGACTGGCATGACGGGATCGGGTTGGTTGCTGCACTGTCTGTAGAGTCACCTTTGCCATCTCTGGGATAGGGTTCAGGGGTTGGTGCCATGACATCCTTGGCTGGGCGAACACAACGTGCTAGAACCCACAAAGGTCCTGTAGAAGTAAGCACAGCAGCATAGCCATGCCCCCAAGTAATTAAAGGGACCGGTCCTAACCATGTTTTATCTGGTAATGCTCTATAATATACCAGAGGAGGAGGCAAACTTGTTTTTTGTTGAAAATGCCTCTGATAAGCAGTCGAATTAGAAATTGAAAAATTCAATTGATTCAAAGTAAATAAAACTTTTGTAACCTGTTGTGTTACCCAATGACAAATTTGGGACCCGAGAGCCCTCTTTTTTTATTTGTTTGTGAAGGCAGTCCTTAAAGGACCTATTAGCACGTTCCACAATGGCTTGACCCGTGGAATTATAGGGAAGACCATGAGTAAGAATATTCCAGGTTGTACAAAATTGCAAAAAAGCCTGTGAAGAATAGGCAGGCCCATTATCTGTTTTTAAAGAAGAGGGCTTGCCCAGAGCTGTAATGGCCGAAAAAAGATGAGAAATAACATGATTAGCTGTTTCCCCTCGTTGAGGGGTAGCCCAAATCGCTCCAGAATAGGTATCAATAGATAAATGAATATATTTCCAAGGAGCCAAAGAAGGAACATGGGTAACATCCATTTGCCATAATTGATTAGCAGTGAAACCATGGGGATTAACTCCCGTGTCCCCTGAGGGGGATGCCCCAGAACATTGGGGACAGGATGAAACAATTTGCTTAGCTTGCTCTAGTGGAATTGTCCTTATAAAAAGGATCTTAAAGTGAAACTGGATACAATAAAACATAAAATGGATCTACTGGAGAAAGAAGAATTAGCTCAAAAAATTAGAAGTTCTAAACAGAATTATTTTGAGAATGCAAATAAACCAGGAAGATGGTTAGCATATAAATTGAAAAAACAGAGAGAATCAAAGAAAATAACACAATTAATTGATGATCATGGTCAAAGTAAATTTGGAAATAAAGAAAAGACAAAAATTATACAGGATTTTTATAGACAATTGTACGAGAAAGAAGAGATAGAGGAGGAAGAAGTGATACGATATCTTACCTAGGATCCCCAAAGAAGTTGAGGAGATGTTAGAGGGAAATATAACAATGATGGAATTAAATGAAGCAATTAAGAAACAAAAAAATGGAAAAGCACCAGGGCCAGATGGTTTGCCAGCAGAATTCTATAGGACATTGCAGGAATCATTGAGTCTCCCATTACTAGAAGTTATGAATGAAGTTATGATAATGAAGAAAATACCACAATCATGGTCTGAGGCTTACATCACATTGATACCGAAGGAGGATACAGACCCACAACAAATCAAAAACTATAGACCAATTTCCCTGCTAAATTCTGATTATAAAATCTTTGCTTCAATACTGGCAGAAAGACTTAAAAGATACTTAAATAACTTTATACATTCAGATCAAAATGGGTTTCTGCCTAAAAGACAAATTAGATACAATATGAGAATAATTCTGGATACTTTGGAATACTATGAAGCACATCCGGAAAAGCAAATGGCTTTGATATTTTTAGATGTGCAGAAAGCTTTTGACAATGTAAATTGGCGTTTCATGTTGCTTCAAATGGAACAGATGGGTTTTGGAAGAAAATTTACTCAAGCAATTGATGCTATATATTATAAACAAACAGCAAAAGTAATGATAAATGGAGAATTGACAGATTCCATTGAGATAAAAAAAGGCACTAGACAAGGCTGTCCACTATCCCCCCTGTTGTTTATACTAACCTTAGAAGTGCTAAATGTTAAATGTGTTCAAGGATCGTGCCCAATAACTCCATAAGCAGGTATTCATTAAATCAGGTATCGTTTATTAATTAAGCATCTTGTCATTACAGGTACAAGTCTGGAACTGAAGCAGGACCGCATGGCTGACCCTTAAGTACCCCCTGGGCGTGGCTAAGGTAAGGAGGGGTTATTGGGTTAGGGTGGACCTTGAGGGCTGGCCTGTCCAGCCCCCCTGCCTCTAGCTCTGGATCAGAGGCAAGGCATTTATTCCTGACAAAACCCCCTCTAAATGCCTGGCCGAGGTGTTCTTGTGTGGTGTATACCTGAGGTGTCTTTTTCAGGAGGACACCTAATTTTGATGTTAGATACGTGTGCTGTTTATTTTGCAATGGTTTGGTTAGAATGTCCGCTGTTTGTTCTTCTGTGTCACAATGTATAACTCTTATGAATCCTATGCTTGCGAACTGTCTAACGTGTTTGTATTTTATGTCGATATGCCTCGACCTTTGACCCACTGCTTCAGCCTTAGATATTTCCATGGTGGCTTTATTGTCCTCGTGCATGATGATAGGGTAGTTCGGTTTGGCCCATATGTCTGTTAGCAGGTCATCAAACCAGACCAGGTTGTTGGCGGCCTTGGACAAACAAATATATTCGGCCTCTGTTGTTGATGTGGCTACCAGATCCTGTTTGCCTGTGTACCAATGTACTGGGCTGTTGTTTAAAAAGAATACGTAACCTGAAGTACTCTTTCTGCATTTCACATCCCCAGCCCAGTCAGCGTCTGCATAGCACGTGAGTGTGGGTGTTGTGGTGTTCTCGGGTTCTAGTGATAGGCAAGTATCGGAGCTCTGTTTTAGGTACCTCAGTACCCTCTTGATGGCTTCCCAGTGGTACACAGTGGGTTTGCCTACATGTCGTGATAGCAAGTTGACTGGCAGGGCGATGTCTGGCCTGGTCCAGTTCGCAATGTATAATAGGGAGCCTATGGTGGATCTGTATAATGTGTTATCCTTGAACGCCTCAGCCTCATTATACATGTCCTTCAAGAAGTCTGGTTGCATTGGTGTTTCACACCCCTTGGCGTTTGTCATGTTGCACTTATGTATAAGTTCCAAAATTTTGTCCTTCTGTGACAGTTGGAAACCTCTGTCTGTTTTTGTGATTTGTACCCCCAAATATTTATCTACCTTACCCAGTACCTTCAGTGTAAAATGTTTTCCCAGCTCACTGGTGAAGTCTTTACATTTGTTAGGCTTGTCACCGATATACAATATATCGTCCACGTATATCAAAACGTACTCGAGGGAACTGTCTGACTTCTTGGTGAAGAAGCAGTTGTCGGCCGAGGTGGCTGAGAATCCCATATACTTCAATGTCTTGGATAGGCACTCGTACCAACGTTTCCCTGACTGTTTGAGTCCATACAGGCTCCGGTTTAGGATCCAGGTTTCTCCCTTCCTGGTGCTTTGGCTAGGTGGCGCTCTCACGTATATCTCTTTATCTAGCTCGGCGTGCAGATAAGCGGTTTGCACGTCGAATTGATGTACTTCTAACCCAAGTAGCGATGCAATAACCAACGCACATTTTATGCTTTCAGCCCTGACCGTGGGGGAGTACGTTTCTGTGTAATCATCAGGGTATTTTTGGGCGAACCCCTGTGCCACCAATATAGCCTTGTAGAGTGCTTTGTTTCCCTCCAGTGTTTTAATTTTGTAGACCCACCTGGTGCCTATGGCCGTCTTTCCTGTTGGGACTTTGGAGGGAGTGTATACGTTTAGTTCCCTCAGACTGTCCATTTCCCTCTCCATGGCTTGTTCCCATTTTTCTCTTTCCTCATCTGGTAACTTAAGTATGTCCTCATATGTGTTAGGGGTTAGTTGGTTAGTGTGGAGGGATAACACGTAGTCTCCTAACCTTTCTGGCCTTTTACCCCTGTTTGCCCTGATTGGCCTGTCGGGGGGTGTCTCTGTATCATGCATGTACCTAGCTTCTCTCTCTGTGAGCGAGTCCATTTTGATGCATGGGTGGTTTTCTTTCCACCCCTTCACTGGTATTTCCTGCCTCCTGGGTTTGCTCTTTTCCTGTTCTGTACGCTTTCCTGTTTGGTGCTTCATCCCCCTTTGGTCATCCCCTGGTTCGTCCTTGCTAAGGGACACCTCGTTGAGGTGTATCTTGGACCAGTTGGCGTTTTCGTGAAAGACAGCAGTTCGTGATATCACAAAATTGTTATTGTTGTCTATGAACCTATATCCCTTCATTCCTGGTTCATACCCCATGAACCTCAGTCGTCTGGATACCCTGTCTCCCTTATGTCTCAATTGTTTGGGGATGTGCACATCTGCTGCGACCCCGAATATGTGTAAGTGTGACACTTGTGGTTTCTTTTGGTACATTAACTCATATGGAGTTTTGTTTAGTACACTGGTCCATAACCTGTTCAAAGTGTAATTCGAATAGATGAGTGCTTCTGACCAGAAATGCTGCCCTAGGCCGGCATCCTCTAGTGCGCACCTCATCATGGTCTGCAGTGTTCCGTTTTTTCGTTCTGCGACACCATTTTGAAGGGCGGAAAACGGAGAAGACGTGTAGTGTATTATCCCGCATGCCTTTAACCATCGCGAGAAATCGCTTGACAAAAATTCAGACCCCCGGTCTGTCATTATTTGTCTGATCTTAGTATTATGTTGTGTTTCCACCCTTGCGTAGAATTCCTTAAACTTTTGGAATACTTCGCTCTTGTGTTTTAATGTGTATACGAAGCCATAGTGGCTGAAATCATCCACTATGGTCAGGAAGTACCTCTTCCTGTATTTGATGGAGGGTCTTAGTGGTCCCACCAGGTCCATGTGTATGAGTTGGAAAACTGAATTAGTTGTGCGTACTGACTTTTTGGGCCTTGGTTTGGTTTTTAATTTTGAGCTCTTACAAATAGAACACTCGAGATAGTTCTCACAATCCTTTATTTTTACACCTTCAGAGCATTCCATCATTTTCTGCACCACAGGGAAACTAATGTGCCCTAGTCTTCTGTGTAACAGGTGGGCGCAGTTATCATGCATTGGTTTCCCTATAGCTGGCTTTCCTTTCTTGGGAGCCCTCTGTTCACTTGTTTCATCAGTGGTGTGTGCGTGACTAACCCCCTCTACTTCCCCACTTGTGTGTTCTGGGTTGTCGGGTTTAACCTTCTGGTGGTTGTTTACCTCTGGCTGCTTGTCCCTGACTGATTGGAAGAATGGTAGTTCCCCACTGATTATTACTTTCCCTATTCTTTTGCCCCCTCTAGTTACCTGTGCCTTTCCTTCCTTGAATGTCACCTCGACATTGTTGTCCTTGCTTAGTTTTAGGGTGGCAAGGATGTTATAGGGTATATTTGGCACTAATAGTACTCCTTGTACTTCTCCTATCCCTGGCACGTATGCGTTGCCTTTACCTGTTACTTGCACATTGTTCTGGTTAGCCACTTTTATAATAAAACTTTCATCTGTAAATGAGGTTAGTAAGTTACGGTCATAAGTGGTATGGTTTGTGGCCCCTGAGTCTAACAGCCATGTGTCTTCCTCCCTGTCCTGGCCTATGTGTCGCTCTTGGTCCCCTATGCCATACAGTGATCCAGTCTGGCTCTCCCTGGAGCTGTCCCTGTGGTTTCTCCTATCCCTGGGGCTAGGGGAATCCCTACGCCTGTGTCTGTCCTCTGGTGAGCGTCCACTAGTGTGTCTTGCCCTTTGTTCTGGTCTGTCCCTTCTATGTGAACTGTCCCTGTCCCCTGTGTTTCTGGGACAGTCTCTTTTGTAATGGTTCCTTGACCCGCATAAATAACACTCTATGTTACTGTAGTTCTTGCCCTGTGGCTCGGCCTTTCTGCTTGGTCTTTGCTCCCTGCGGCTTAGTAGACGGTCTTTCCTGATGCTGTCTTCAGCTATCAGTTTACTTGTTAGTAGTTCCAGTGAGAGTTTCCCTGACCCTAGGTTATCTATCTGAGTGATAAATGTGTCCCAACTGGGGTCTAAGGAATTTACAATGATGCTTATCATGGTCCTCTCACTAATGACCTCCCCCCTCTGTGTCAGCTGAGCCCTAGTGGTGTTTAGTGACAATAGATGCTCGCTCATTGGGGTCCCTGCCTTATGTTTGGTGGCGTAGAATTCCCTGGATAACCTGGTCGTGCTAGCTACGCTTTGGCAGTAGAATAGCAATGACAATACAGTATGCTTTGTGGTGTATGCAATCTAGTTCAAAAGTCCAGGGTTTTTCTGGGGGGTCTATAACTAGGGATAATAGATCTTCCTTTAGCAGGGTGACTTGGAGCTGCTGGTTCCAGTCCAGAAAATTCTCCCCATCTAGCCTCAGTTTGGGAAAGTCACTTGGTAAAGTCCCTGAATTGTAAGTTAAATTACTTACATTATGTCGCTGTCTATGGTTCTTCACGTAAGGATACTCGCAATAAGGCAGAGGAACGACTGTGGCAAGTCTGAACTGACTTGTATCTATGTGCTTGCGTCGGTGTAGCTCTATGTTCTGTTCCGTTTCATTTATAGGAATGCATTGCGCATGGGTGAGGTTCATTTCTGCCCAGCCGCCGTGGAGTGAGGAGCTTGTTCCTGCCGCTCCCGGGTGGAGGCCCCAGCCTTCTGGGTGGGCCTTCGGTTCCTCCTTGGTCGGCCTCGCTTGCTCGGGATCGTCGCGGATCGTCGTCTGGAGCCTCGGGAAGTGGTGAGGCTCGTCGGTGGATGTCGGAAGTCCCGTTGGGGCCGCGAATGGTCCCGGATGGCCCGGCCTTGTGTGGGTGTCGCCTCCGGGTGTCGGGCCGAGTCCCCTGCCTGCCGATGGACGTCCCCTGCCTGCGGATGGCCCCGTGGGCCATGGGTCTGGTCCCGGTCGTCGGTCCGGTGAGTAGCCCCATCGCCTCCGGTGTCCCGTTTTTATGGGGAGGCCCCCTGGGAGCTCTGGGTGGCCCTGGGCCCACGCAGTAGCGGTCAGTTCTCCAGGGTGGGTGCCAGGGTCGGTTCTCTTCGCGCTCGGGTCCCCTTTGTGTTTTGGCCTGGCACCGGGGTGCGTGTTCGGTAGTTTCACCTTATCCCCTAGGGCCGCGGTGATTAGTTCGATGGCTTTGTTGACCTCGGGCTCGGTAGGCGGGCCTGTAGGTTTTGGCCTTGGGCTTTCTTGTCTTTTGTGGTAGTTTTTGCCGGTTACTTTTGAGTAGGCCCCGATTCCCGCCATGAGATTTAAATCTCGGGAATCTATTGGTGGGTGGTCGGCCATTTTTGATGATGCCGCCTCCCAAGATGGCTGCCGTAAAAAGGGTGCGAAGTCTCCTTCGGCCTTTTCGGTGGGTTTCTGGTGGAGGGGGTCCTCCCTTACCGCATCTTCGTCGCTGTAGTCGGATTCGTCTTCATCTTCCTCACTCGCTGCTTCACTGCCTTTGACCAGGCTTCAGAGTTCCGCAATGAGGTTGGTGTTGCTTTGTGACGAATCTATCAGTTCCAGAAGTTTTACCTTTAGGTCGTGTTTTTCTCCTTTTGAGATCTCGTGTTTCTTCCACCCTTCGTCGCTTCTAGCCGGAGTGCATGGGTGGTGGAGTAGGCCGCTCGCCTCGGGTGCCTCTCCTTGCGTGGTTTCGGGTTGGGCAGGCCTTTCTGCCATCTTCTTGGTGAATGCTCTGGTATTCACCCTGTCTGTCGTGGTCCTTTGCATGTTGTGGAGTATTAGGATTGGGCTGTCAAACCATCCTCTGCTACCAAATTGTTAAATGTGTTCAAGGATTGTGCCCAATAACTCCATAAGCAGGTATTCATTAAATCAGGTATCGTTTATTAATTAAGCATCTTGTCATTACAGGTACAAGTCTGGAACTGAAGCAGGACCGCATGGCTGACCCTTAAGTACCCCCTGGGCGTGGCTAAGGTAAGGAGGGGTTATTGGGTTAAGGTGGACCTTGAGGGCTGGCCTGTCCAGCCCCCCTGCCTCTAGCTCTGGATCAGAGGCAAGGCATTTATTCCTGACACTAAATAGATGCATAAGAGAAGAAAAAGTTATAAAAGGAATGAAAATTCGAAAAGAAGAATATAAATTGCAAGCATTTGCTTATGACCTAGTTTTTATTCTTGAAGATCCACTAACATCAATAACTACATTGATAGATAAAATTGGAAAATTTGGGAAGGTGGCCGGTTTGAAAATTAATAAAGATAAAATGAAAATATTGACTAAAAATATGTTGATAAAGCAGAAAGAAGAGTTGGCGGATATTTCAAAAATGCAGGTCACAAATAAAGTTAAATATTTGGGGATATATCTGACAGCAAGATGTAGCACACTTAAAGAAAACAATTATAATAAACTTAAACAACAGATAGGGATAGATTTAGCAAAATGGGGAAACTTACAGCTTTCTTTGATTGGAAGGATATCTACCATTAAGATGAATATCTTACCCAGAATTCTATATCTATTCCAGACAATTCCAATTAGATTGGGGAAAGATTTTTTCGAAGAATTGAATAAAATGGTGTTAAAATATATTTGGCAGGGAAAGAAGGCGAGGATAAAACTAAAGTTGCTGCAAGATGCTAGAATGAGAGGGGGTTTTGGCCTACCGAATTGGGAACTTTACTACCAGGCGACAAGTTTGATGTGGATCAAAGAATGGGTAACATTAAGGAATACTAGATTATTGAATTTAGAAGGTCATGATTTGTTCATGGGGTGGCATGTGTATTTATGGTATAAGGGGACAAAAATACAGGGGTATTTTAGAAGACATCATATATGTGAGGCTTTATTGTTGAATTGGGAGAAGATTAAAAAACAGCATTATCTGAAAATTCCAGTCTGGGTCTCAACGATTGAAGCCTTTTCATATTCTGTAATATTTAGAAGAGAACAAATTGTTAGATATAGTGAATTAATGGATGAAAAGGGTGAACTTAAGTCGAAACAGGAAATGGAAGAAAAAGGGACTTCCGGCGGCGACGTCACTGTGCCAGGAACAAAGGGGACAGAGCTCCGTTCCCTAAGTTCCAAAATTTTTGATTTGGAAGCCGATTTCTGGCGCTATTGACCACGAAGAGGTCAATAGATTAAAGGGGAAGTCCCGAGGACCTCGGAGGTGACAGCAAAAACCCAGCCATCCATGGCTGGCCTGAGCGTTGACAGCTGTATAAGTAGGAAGCGAAGATCAAGCAAAGAAGACATCGGCAAAAACCAAGCAGAAAGCAAAACTTCAAAAGGTACAATCATAGAACGGAGGAAAGGAATGTAAATAAGAGGGAGCCTCCAAACTAATTGACGAAAAGAAGTCAGAAAGAAAGCGGCGAAGTGAAAGTAAACGGAGCGGAGCGGAGAAACCAACCAGAGGGTGACTAAGCGGAACTGACAGGTGACGGATCCAACATGGATTTAAAGAATATACACTGGGGAGTCATGGATTATAAAATATACTGGATTTGGCTTAATTGGGACTGTTTGATTGGATTGATTTTTTTTTTAGATTGCAAAAAGAAAAATGGGAATACTAAAGAACATTTTAAAGTGACTGGAACAAGAGACTATAAGAATAGCAATTAAGACAAGAACATTGATTATTGAACTAAACTTTGGGTTTATCGACCCAACATAGACTAGAAAAGGGAAACGTTGAATTTATTATGAACGGAAATGGAGCGGAGGTGACGGAGGAGAGGTAATTACTGAAAGCGAGAGTGGATTTACCTAATTTTTACACTTGGAATTAACGAATGAACTGTGGACTTAAATAATTACATTAGGGTATTTACCCTGAAACAAATAAACGACACTGGGGTTTTGATATTGTGATATTGCAATATTAAGACTAAGGGGAAGTAAATCAAAGGACACTTGTAACAATTCTTCTGGGAGACAATTTTGAATGATGCAAGTCTAGCTGAGATTACAACAGCCACGATTTTGGAAGCTGCATTAAACCACTAAGATTTGTATTTGGAATACAATTAAAGCTGATTTAGTGATATAATCTAACTAACCAATTTAATTAGTCAAACCTTTTCTAACTTCTTCTAATTCTCTATATTTATATTATATTGTATTACAATTTACAAGCCTAAATCTATAGTATAAGTAAATTGAATAAAATAAGTACATATTTATTTATAGATATATAAGGAAGAAAGATAAAATAGTATTTGAATATATTAATAGATTGATAATATTTTAGGAATTGAATAGATAATAGTATTATAATAAATATCTTAAATTAAAGGGAAAATTAATCTTATAAAACACAAAATAAACTTAATGACAACAATGGAGATAGCAAGGAAAATTAAAATGGCCAAACAAAACCATTTCGAGCACGCAAATAAAACTGGCTGGTGAAATAAATATTCAGGAACTAAAAGAAAACCATACCGAATCATTGAACAGACCGATTTCCATGTCAGAATTAATAGAAGCAAGGAAGAAACAAAAAAACAACAAAACACCTGGACCAGACGGCATACAATCCGAATTTTATAAAACATTCCAGCAATCATTAGATGATATTCTAATACAGGTATTTAATGATGCATTACTGGAAGCTCAAACCTCACAATCTTGGAATGAAACAATAATCACATTAATACCAAAACAGGATTCAGACCCGGTTGAAATTAAGAATTATAGACCAATATCTCTTCTTAATGTGGACTACAAATTATTTACATCTATTATAACACAGAGACTGAAAAATTTCACCAATCATTATATACATTCAGATCAAAATGGCTTCATCCCCAGACGACAAATTAAAAATAATACAAGGACAATTATCGACACTATTGAATATTATGAACAAAGACCAGACAAGCAATTAGCATTAATTTTCCTGGACGCACAAAAAGCGTTCGATAATCTCAATTGGACATTCTTAATAACACAATTGGAAAAGATGAAATTTGGAGAAAGATTTTTAAATATGATTAAAAGGATATACAATACCCAAACAGCCAAAATACCGATTAATGGAGAGACAACGGAACAATTTGATATAAAGAAAGGAGTGAGGCAAGGATGCCCCCTATCCCCCATATTGTTTATACTAACACTGGAAATATTATTGAAAGAAATTAGGGAAGATAAAGAAATAACGGGATTAAAGATAAAGGACCAGGAATACAAACTGCAAGCATTTGCGGATGACATAGTACTCATCCTTGAAAAACCACTGCAATCAGGACCTAAATTACTGACCAAATTTGAACAATACGGGTAGGTAGCAGGCCTGAAAATCAATAAACAAAAAACGAAAATGTTAACCAAGAACCTTACCAAAAACCAAGAAGAAGAATTGGAAAATATACTAGGAATACAAATAGCAAAGAAAGTGAAATACCTAGGGATTTGGCTCACTAATAGAATATCAACTCTCAAGGAAGATAATTACAATAAATTGGCCAAACAAATAGAAAAAGATTTAGAATTTTGGACTAAATTACAACTATCATTACTAGGTAAAATTGCCTCCATTAAAATGAATATCCTCCCAAGGATGCTGCATCTATTTCAGGTGATACCAATCAATCCAGGAAAATCCTATTTCAAAGATTTGGATAAGATGATATCAAAGTATATCTGGCAGGGGAAGAAGGCACGAGTAAAACTGAAACACCTACAGGATAAACGAGAAAGAGGAGGAATGGGGCTCCCGGATTGGCAAACCTACCACAAAGCATCATCATTAACATGAATCAAAGAATGGATTGAACTCAAAAACAAACGCCTTTGATTTGACGAAAGGATGGCACGCATATCTACGGGAAGAGAAACCTAAAAAACATGAACAATTCCGAAGGCATATTGTAAAAGACACATTACTGAAGATTTGGACTGGAATTAGGAAAAATCATTATGATAAAATCCCACGGTGGATTTCAACAATGGAAGCACAAATATACCCAAATACTATGGACACAAACAAAATGAAAACATACCAAGAACTCTTAAACGATGAAGGGAAATTAAAAACCAGAGAAGAATTAAAAGAACAAGGTGTAGAAAATGACTGGTGGCCATACCTACAATTAAAATCCAGATACAAAATGGACATGGAGAAGTACGGGATTCAAAAAGAACCGAATCAATTGGATAAAATACTATTAGGCCCAAACGAAAAATTAATAACTAAAATTTACAATTTTTTACTCACATATAAATTAGAAGAAGAAATAGTAAAAGAGAATATGATCACATGGGCAAAGAACTTTGGGTACAGTATTGAATTAACCAAATGGGAAAAACTATGGAAAGTTAACAGCAAATTGACACTATCAGTATCATATAAAGAAAATGCCTACAAGATGTTTTATACATGGCATCTTCCCCCTGCTGGATTTCAAAAATGTTTCCCAACACTTCTCCACTCTGCTGGAAATGTAAAAAAACAAAAAGGGACTTATTTATTTATTTATTTATTTATTTATTTATTTATTTATTTATTGAATTTGTATACCACCCTTCTCCCCCTAGGGACTCAGGGCGGTGAACAGCCGAAATTAAAATACATACAATATAAAAGTTAAGATAGCTAAAATAAATTAAATCAATCGGCCCCCAATTTAAAACCCCAAAGCTATACAATTAAAAACTAACCCATAAAAAACCTAATTAGGCTAGGCCGGCTTGCTGAAATAAAAACGTCTTCAGGGACTTACGGAAAGTGCGGAGATACGGGATCAGTTGTATTCTGGGAAGAAGCTCATTCCAGAGGGCGGGTGCCCCCACAGAGAAGGCTCTCCCCCTGGGGGCTGCCAGCCGACATTGCTTGACCGACGGCACCCTGAGGAGGCCCTCTCTGTGAGAGCGTATTGGCCGGTGGGAGGTTATCGGTAGCAGAAGGTGGTCTCGTAAATACCCAGGCCCTAAGCCATGGAGCGCTTTAAAGGTGAGAACCAACACCTTGAAGCGCACCCGGAAGACCATCGGGAGCCAGTGCAGCTTGCGCAGGAGAGGTGTTATATGGGAGCGCCATGTCACTCCCGTAATCACCCGCGTGGTCGCATTCTGGACTAGTTGGAGCCTCTGGGTGCTCCTCAAGGGGAGCCCCATGTAGAGAGCGTTACAGTAGTCCAGGCGGGAAGTGACGAGAGCGTGAGTGACTGTGCATAAGGAATCCCGATCCAGAAAGGGGCGCAACTGGCGTATCAGGCGAACCTGATAAAAAGTCCCCCTGGCCACGGCCTTCATATGCTCTTCTAAAGACAGCCGTGTGTCCAGGAGGACGCCCAAGTTGCGAGCCCCCTCTGTGGGGGTCAATGACTCACCCCCAATAGCCAGCGATGGCAACAGCTGGCTATATCGGGATGCCGGCATCCACAGCCACTCGGTCTTGGAAGGGTTGAGTTGAAGCCTGTTCCTCCCCATCCAGACCCGCACAGCCTCCAGACACTGGGACATCACTTCAAGGGCATCATTGGGGTGGTTTGGGGTGGAAATGTACAGCTGAGTATCTTCAGCGTACAGATGACACCGCACCCCAAATCCACGGATGATCTCACCCAGCGGCTTCAAATAAATGTTGAACAGAAGGGGCGAGAGGACCGACCCTTGCGGCACTCCCCATGCAAGACGCCTCGAGGTCGACCTCTGCCCCCCTGCCAACACAAACTGCGAATGGTCGGAGAGGAAGGAGGAGAACCACCGCAGGACGGTGCCTCCTATTCCTAACCCCCTCAACCGTTGCAGCATGATACCATGGTCAATGGTATCAAAAGCCGCTGAGAGATGAAATAGGACCAGGACAGAGAAGAAACCCCTGTCCCGAGCCCTCCAGAGATCATCCACCAATGCGACCAATGCCGTTTCTGTGCTGTACCCCTGCCTGAAGCCCGACTGGTATGGGTCCAGATAGATAGCTTCATCCAGGTGCCGGGGAAGCTGTCGTGCCACCACACTCTCAACAACCTTCACCACAAAACGAAGGTTGGAGACCGGACGGTAGTTAGCTAATTCAGTCGGGTCCAGGGAAGGCTTCTTGAGGAGGGGCCTCACCACCGCCTCTTTCAGGTTTCGAGGTCGTCTCAAATAAATTGCATTTCAAACAAAGTCTTTGATGAAAAACTCCCATTTATTAAGCACGACATTCTAACTCAGCTTGAAGTGCTGACACCCTCACTCAAAGAAGCATTTATAATCCCCTGGAGCCAGCCTCGTGTAACCTCCCGGGAGGTTACCAGTACCAACCAGGAGGGACATGGGTCCAATAAACATGTGGCGGCACTAATCTTACCCAGAACCCTGTCCACATCCTCGGGAGCCACAGGATCAAACTCCTCCCAGATAATATTCTCAAGACCTACCCTCGTCTCCTCCCCTGGACTCATCCAGTCGGAGTCCAAGCCTTCCCGAATCCGAGCAACTTTATCGTGCAGGAATTGCACAAAATCCTCAGCTCGACCCTGCAAGGGATCTTCCCGCACTCCCCCCCAAAGAAGGGAGTGGGTCACCCTAAGCAGAGCGGCTGGGCGGTTATCTGCAGATGCGATAAGAGTGGAAAAATGGTTAGATTTCGCCGCTTTTATCGCCACTAGGTAGGTCTTGATATAAGACCTCACCAGTGTCCGGTCAGAATCGGATTGACTAGTCCTCCAGATGCTCTCTAGGCGTCTTTTCCAACGCTTCATCTCTCTCAGCTCCTCGGAGAACCAAGGAGCCAATTGAGATCGGCATCGGGTCAGAGGCCGCAAAGGCATGACGCGGTCCAAAGCTCTGGTGGCCGCACTCTCCCAGGCGGCCACCAGGTCTTCAGTCGGGTTGTGTGCCAGGGTCTGTCAGGGTTTTTTTTTTTCAAACAATCAAATCCAGAAAGCACACACAGGTAACTGATTTAGCAGGATTCATTAACTTCTCTTTATATACAGAATAACACATACAATACCAATAGCAGATTCTTCCAACGTGGTAGAGAGTTACAGGCAAAAAACACAGGCAGAGGAGAGAAGTTTTCAGTTCAGAGTTGGCTCCCATTGGCTGACCTTGTTGCTATGCCCCTGTTACAGTTCATGAATATTCTGATATGGAAGTGAAAGGGGCATATTGGATGACTGGTGGCAGACAGGCTAAATACCAGATTATCTTGTTAGATGCACCAGCAGTAACTTTAGAAGTCTGTAATACCTTAAACCCAGCTACCCTATTGCAAATGATAAAAAGTCCCCCTGGCCATGGCCGTCATATGCCCTTCTAAAGACAGCCGTGTGTCCAGGAGGACGCCCAAGTTGAGAGCCCCCTCTGTGGGGGTCAATGACTCACCCCCAATAGCCAGCGATGGCAACAGCTGGCTATATCGGGATGCTGGCATCCACAGCCACTCGGTCTTGGAAGGGTTGAGTTGAAGCCTCTTCCTCCCCATCCAGACCCGCACGGCCTCCAGACTCTGGGACATCACTTCAAGGGCATCATTGGGGTGGTTTGAGGTGGAAATGTACAGCTGAGTATCTTCAGCGTACAGATGACACCGCACCCCAAATCCACGGATGATCTCACCCAGCGGCTTCACATAAATGTTGAACAGGAGTGGCGAGAGGACCGACCCTTGCGGCACCCCACAAACAAGGCGCCTCGAGGTCGACCTCTGCCCCCCTGCCAACACAGACTGCGACCGGTCAGAGAGATAGGAGGAGAACCACTGCAAGACGGTGCCTCCCACCCCCAATCCCTCCAGCCAGTGCAGCATGATACCATGGTCGATGGTATCAAAAGCCGCTGAGAGATCTAATAGGACCAGAACAGAGGAGCAACCCCTGTCCCGAGCCCTCCAGAGATCATCAACCAACGCGACCAATGCCGTTTCCATGCTGTACCCAGGCCTGAAGCCGGACTGGCACGGATCTAGATAGACGGTTTCATCCAGGTACTGCGGGAGCTGTTGCTCAACCACACTCTCAACAACCTTCGCAATAAAGCGAAGGTTGGAGACAGGACGGTAATTTGCCAAAACAGCCGGGTCCAGAGAAGGCTTCTTGAGAAGGGGCCTCACCACCGCCTCTTTCAAGGCGGACGGCAAGAAACCCTCCCCCAGAGAAGCGTTTATAATCCTCTGGAGCCAGCCTCGCGTAACCTCCCGGGTAGCCAGTACCAGCCAGGAGGGACACGGGTCCAATAAACATGTGGTTGCGTTTAACCTCCCCAGAATCCTGTCCACGTCCTCAGGAGTCACAGGATCGAACTCGTCCCAGATAACATTCTCAAGACCCGCCTCAGACACCCCGCCAGAATCTACCCAGTCAGAGTCCAAGCCTTCCCGAATTTGAGCGATTTTATCATGCAGATACTGTGCAAATTCCTCAGCCTGCCCTTGCAAGGGGTCCTCCCACGCGCCCTGATGTAGGAGCGAGTGAGTCACTCTAAACAAGGCAGCTGGGCGATTATCTGCCGATGCAATAAGAGCGGAAAAGTAATTACACTTTGCCGCTTTTATCGCCACTAAATAGGTCTTAATGTGAGACCTAACTAGTGTTCGGTCGGATTCGGAACAACTGGCCCTCCAACCACTCTCTAGGCGTCTTTTCCGGCGCTTCATCTCCCTCAGCTCCTCGGAGAACCAAGGAGCTGGGCAGATTTGGCGCCGGGTCAGAGGCCGCAAAGGCACGACTCAATCCAAAGCCCCGGCAGCCGTCCTATCCCAGACAGCCACCAGTTCTTCAGTCGAGTCGTGAGCCAGAGTTTCAGGAAATGGCCCAAGCTCCCTCTGGAATCTATCCGGATCCATCAGGCGCCTGGGGTGGAACCACCTAGTCGGTTCCACCTCCCTGCGGTGGAGTGTAGCGGTCAGAAAGTCCAGCCTCAGGAGAGAATGGTCAGACCATGACAGGGGTTCAATAGCTGTATCCCCTATATCCTGGCCATTCAACCACTGACCAGAGACAAAAACCAAGTCCAGAGTGTGTACGCCCATGTGAGTAGGGCCATGAATTAGTTGTGTCAGGTCCATGACCGTCATGGAAGCCATGAACTCCCGAGCCACCTCAGACGCCTCACCGGCAGACGGCAGGTTGAAGTCCCCCATGACCAACAGTCTGGGGGTATCAACCGCTACTCCGGCAATAACGTTGAGAAGCTTGGGCAGGGCCGCTGTCACGTGGCAGGGAGCCAGGTACGTGATCAGCAGGCCCACCTGGATCCCATGGCCCCACTTCACCAGAAGAGACTCACATCCGGCTATCTGAGGTACAGTGGCCTCCCTCAGATCAAGACCTTCCTTTATGACAACCGCCACTCCCCCACCCCTGCCCTGGGCCCTCGGCTGATGAAATGCTCGGAAACCTGGTGGGCACATCTCTACGAGGGGGACCCCCCCTTCTTGGCCCAACCAGGTCTCTGTAATACCCGCCAGGTCCGCTCCCCCCTCCTCCTGAATTAACTCACAAATGAGAGGGGCCTTATTGACCACGGACCTGGCGTTGCACAGCATCAGCCTAAGGCCTGGGCTCTGCAGCTCTGGACCACCCGGGGAACGAGAAGAGCCTTGGGGGCCGAGGCACGCCACCGCTTGCAAACAGCGGGTGCGTGCCCCCATAACACGATATGGCCCCTTGCTCCCGCCATATCTGCCCCTCCCAACCACGGTCCTGATGGAATCGCCCTCTTCCCTACCCGCACTGAGCCCCTCCACACCCCGCTCCGTACCTCCCATACTACCACATGTGGTGGTTATGCCCAAAAGCAAGACAATTTTGGAATAAAATCAAAACCCAATTGGAAAAAATAACAGCACAAAAAATACCATTAAGACCGGAAACATATTTATTAGGTATATTCACAAACAATTATGAAAAAGAAACAATATATTTAATTACACATATTTTGACCGCAGCGAGAATCATTTTCGCACAAAACTGGAAATCAGAAGAAATCCCAACTCAAGATAAAATAATATTGAAGGTAATGGAATGTGCCGAGATGGACAAACTCACTGAAGAAATTCAAGAAAAGGAAGAATCTGAATACTACCTGGTTTGGCACAAGTGGTATCAATGGTTGGAGAAAAGGAAAACTAAATAAAAAAAAATGATCCTAAAAGATCAGAACCAATCTGCGCACCAAATGAGACATATTAGAGTTAAAATAGAATTTTTTTAAAAAAAATATCATTATATAAGGTGAGATGTGGATATAGATATTGAGGAACATAATATACCGATGTACGATCTTAAGAATTAAGTCATCATGTTTAAATGTTATATATGTTGTGTATTGTTTTATTTGTATTTTGTCTTTTTCTGTGTGTGTATGTTTTTAAAATTAATAAAAATTAAAAAAAAAGGAAATGGAAGAAAAAGGTTTTCAGATGGATTGGTTTTCTTATTGGCAAATACGCTCTAGATATGAAGAAGATGTTAAACAAGAAGGTTTTTACAATGTTATGACTACTTTAGATAAGATTTTAATGGGTTCTGATGATTATGTGATTAAAAAATTATATGGATACTTGCTAGAGGTAAAATTGGAAGAAGAACAAGTTAAAGAGACAATGTTAGCATGGGGGAAAAATTTTGGGCATGGGATTGACTTAGAAAAATGGCAAAAATTATGGTTGAAAAATTATAAAATGACAATGTCCACAGCATATAGAGTTGCAGTTTGTCAGCAGAAAAAAGGCCCAGAAACTTGTGAATGAGATTTCACAGAACCAGGGCTGTAGAACAACTTAGTTTACGTAGGTAAAGCCTGGCTAGAAAGAATATGCACATAAAAGCCTACGAAAAAGAAAAAGACACATTGTACCTTTACAGGGAGGATATCTGAGAAGTGGGTGTGGCTCACTGATGATGCCTTAAAAGGCAGAAATAGCTATCTGAGTCTCCCAGAGAGCAACACAGAGTTGCAGTTTGTCAGCAGAAAAAAGGCCCAGAAACTTGTGAATGAGATTTCACAGAACCAGGGCTGTAGAACAACTTAGTTTACATAGGTAAAACCTGGCTAGAAAGAATATGCACATAAAAGCCTACGAAAAAGAAAAAGACATATATATATATATATATATATATAAACCCGTTAAATGAGAGAAATTAAATAACTTGAAATTTGGGAGGAGAGACTGAGCACAAAAGAATTTTAACCGATCGACATACTGTTTGTAAATGTATTTGAATGATGGAGATTTTATGTTTTGTTTTGTTTTTTCTATGTTTGTTATAAATAATATATATATATATATATATATATATATATATATATATATATATATATATATATATATATATATATATATATATATATATAAATGGATCTGTAAACAAAGTAGGTAAAACATGAACAGCAGCATCAGCATGACTGTTGCCTTCAGAAAGATGCCCAGGAAGGGATGAATGACTGCGTATGTGAGAGACAAATTACAAATGCTTCCAGTCTTGTAGTAATTGCTGTAAAGTGAGAAATAAAGCGATAAGATTGGAGTCAATCCTGGGCGTGATATAAGCACCTGGAAGATTAAAAATAAGTTGACACACATAGTGAGAGTCAGAGATCAGATTAAAAGGCTGTTGAGAAAAAGTGTGGAAAGCTAAGATAGCCGCAGACAATTCTGAGCGTTGAGGTGAAGACTGTCCTGCAGTGTAAGATACTTTCCAGATGTCATCATGAGGATCTTTGTACGCAATCGCTCCTCTCGTTAGTCCTCCATCAGAAAAAACAGTAAGAGCTTGCAATAGTGGAGAAGGAGAAAGCAATGAGTGAACAGGAAAGGAGGAAGTCATTAAACAAGTAAACCTAGGATCTTTAGGCAGATGATATGAAATACAACCTACATAGTCAGTTAATGCACACTGAAGAAATAAATTATTCTGAAAATAAAAGTGAAAGTCCGATTTTGAAATAGGAAGAACAATATTATTTAAATCAGTCCCATTTCTTCGACAAGCTTGAGTATGCCCCAAGGTTATAAGTTCAGCAGTAGCTTGGATAAAAGGCAAAACATTTTGAATTGGTGTATGAGGCAAATAAAGCCATTCAATACAATATACTTTTTGCTGTTCTAAAACAGCCAATACTCCTGTGGGCAGTTTACTAGTAGGAAATATTAAAAGAGATAACTGACAATCTCTATGAGGGATTTGATCCACAAACTCCATAACACTCAAAATGTTATTAATTTTCTCAACTGTAGCAAATACTACAGATGGAACTATAATTAAATCTCCTGGCTTTTTTCCTTTAGTCAATAACTCAAATAATGGACTAAGTAAATGCGTAGGCAAAGAAAAATATGGGCGTACCCAATTAATAGTACCCAGCAATTGTTGCAAATTTACTAAAGAAATAACTTTGGGTAACTTTAAACAAGGAAAAGCCAGAGCAGAAAAAGACTGCAACATTTTATGTCCTAAATATAGATAAGGAGCGTGCAGCTGTATTTTTTCTGGGGCAATTTGCAATCCATAGACACATAAATCATTTTGTATTTCAGAAAGCCAATTAGATTGTATTTTTGGCGCTCCAATTAAAATGTCATCCATACGATGATATACCAGGGTTTTGATCCCTGTGTTGTGGCTCCGTTACCTGAGCCTGTGTCATCGGCAGGAGAGGACTCCGAGAGTGAAGGAGAGGAGTTGGCAAGGCCTCCCTCTCCAGGACCCTCCTCTTTGGCAATGCCTTCGGTGTCTGCCGAAGGGCAAGAGATAGGGCCGGGGCCAAGCACATCCACGCAGCCACAGGTGGACAGTAATGAGAGTAATGAGTCTTGGCTGGATCCACGCCAGCGTCGCAGAGATAAGCACGCGCAACAGAAGAAAATGCGTGCCCGCGATTAGGCTGAGTCACTGGACCACACCCCACAGGGTATAAAAGGGAGCGTGGTGGCCAGTCAAACCTTGTGACGAACAAAGCTGAAAGCTTTCACGCCATTCTGCATTGCCGGACTTTTGCTATAGACTTTGCTGGATTATCTTTGGACTTGATTGACTCTGTAATTATTGAGCTTTTTACTTTGATGTACCAGAAGCGGAGTGAAGTTATCTCTTTCCTTTGTAGTAATAAACTCTTGGCAGGCAGCCACTAGGTTGCTGCCAAGTTCCATTATCATAAGGAAAAGGATTTTGTCGGCTGGTTTGGTCTTTAACTCTTGGACGTCTGTTGGTGTGTGTGCGTGTGAGACGGGGACAGAACACCCTGATGAAAGAGGGCGAGATGTTACAGACATGCCCCCCCTTGGATTTTTACACTCTCTTTTAAAATGACCAGGATACGATTCATTAGCCTTTTGCCTGATGTTAGAGAAGGCTTGTTGAGGCTTGCCAGAAACAAGCACTTTTCCAAAGGCTCGATAAACACATTCAGAAGAAACTTGCAAAGTTGCAGCCAGTGGACAAACAGAAAGCATATCAGCAATTTCTTCTATATTCCCCCCCTTTTGTCTAAGCTCTACTCGTTTTCCAGGTTGCACAGACCCTCAGGGCCTGGGCCTTCGACTGATGTTGTGCAACGCCAGGTCTGTAGTAAATAAAGCCCCCCTCATTTGTGATCTTATTCAGGAGGGGGGAGCGGACCTGGCGGGTATTACAGAGACCTGGTTGGGCCCGGAGGGAGGGGTCCCTCTGGTAGAAATGTGCCCACCAGGCTTCCACGCATTCCATCAGCCGAGGCCTCAGGGGAGGGGTGGGGGAGTAGCGGTTATTATTAGAGAAGGCCTTAGGCTGAGGGAGACCACTGTTCCTCAGACGGCCGGTTGTGAGTCCCTCCTTGTGAAGTGGGGTCATGGGGTTCAGATGGGCTTGTTGATCACGTACCTGGCTCCCTGCCACGTGGCTGCAGCCCTGCCCGAGCTACTCAATGTTATCGCCGCGGTGGTGGTTGATACCCCCAGACTTATGGTCATGGGGGATTTTAACCTGCCGTCCGTGGGTGAGGCATCTGAGGTGGCTCGGGAGTTCATGGCTTCCATGACGGCCATGGACCTGACCCAGCTAATTCATGGCCCTACGCACAGGGGGGGAAACACACTGGACCTGGTTTTTGTCTCTGGACAGTGGTTGAGTGATCTTGAGATAGGGGACATAGTCATCGAGCCCTTGTCATGGTCGGATCACTCTCTCCTTCGCCTTGACCTTTGAACCGCGGTACCCCGCCGCAGGGAGGCAGAACCGGTAAGATGGTACCGCCCCAGGCACCTGATGGAACCTGATAGGTTCCAGATGGAGCTTGGGCCAATCCCCGAGGATCTTGCACACGCCTCGACTGGAGACCTAGTGGCCGCCTGGGATAGAGCGGCCGCTGGAGCTCTGGATCGAGTCGTGCCTTTGCGGCCTCTGACCCGGCGCCGTTCTCACCTGGCTCCTTGGTTTACCGAGGAGCTGAGGGAGATGAAGCGCCGGAAAAGACGCCTAGAGAGTAGTTGGAGGGCTAGTCTTTCTGAATCCGACCGGACACTGGTAAGATCTCATATTAAGAATTACCTAGTGGCAATAAAAGCAGCAAAATGTACATATTTTGCTGCTCTTATTGCATCATCAGATAATCGCCCGGCCGCTCTGTTTAGGGTGACCCGCTCCCTGCTCCACCAGGAAGCACGGGACGACCCCTTGGAGGGAAGAGCCGAGGATTTTGTTCAATATCTGCATGACAAAATCACTCAGATTCGGGAAGATCTGGACTCCGACTGGGTAGGTCCAGCGAGGGAGACAGAGGCAGGTCTTGAGAATGTTATCTGGGATGAGTTTGATCCTGTGACCCCAGATGACGTGGACAGGATTCTGGGTAGATTGAACGCGACCACATGTTTGTTGGACCCATGTACCTCCTGGTTAGTACTGGCTTCCTGGGAGGTGACGCAAGGCTGGCTCCAGGGGATTATAAATGCTTCATTGGGTGAGGGTGCCTTCCCTGCCGCCTTGAAGGAGGCGGTGGTGAGGCCTCTCCTCAAGAAGCCTTCCCTGGACCCGGTAGTATTGGCTAATTATCGTCCAGTCTCCAACCTTCGCTTTGTTGCGAAGGTTGTTGAGAGTGTGGTTGCGCGACAGCTTCCCCAGTACCTGGACGAAACGTCGTATCTAGATCCGTTTCAGTCGGGTTTCAGGCCTGGGTACAGCACGGAAACGGCATTGGTCACGTTGGTTGATGATCTCTGGAGGGCTCAGGACAGGGGTTGCTCCTCTGTCTTGGTCCTGTTAGATCTCTCAGCGGCTTTTGATACCATCGACCATGGTATCATGCTGCACCGGTTGGAAGAGTTGGGGGTGGGAGGCACCGTACTACGGTGGTTCTCCTCCTTTCTCTCTGACCGGTCGCAGTCTGTGTTGATGGGGGGCAGAGGTCTACCCCGAGGCCCCTCATATGTGGGGTGCCGCAGGGATCGATCCTCTCGCCCCTTTTGTTCAACATTTATGTAAAGCCGCTGGGCGAGATCATCCGTGGTTTCGGGGTGAAGTACCATCAGTACGCTGACAACACCCAGCTGTACATCTCCACCCCGGACCACCCCAACGATGCCCTTGAAGTGATGTCCCGGTGCCTGGAGGCCGCACGGATCTGGATGGGGAGGAACAGGCTCAGGCTCAACCCATCCAAGACTGAGTGGCTGTGGTTTCCGACGTCCCGATATAGTCAGCTGGTGCCATTGCTGACTATTGGGGGCGAATCATTGGCCCCCATGGAAAGGGCTCGCAACTTGGGCGTCCTTCTGGATTCACGGCTGTCTTTAGAAGAGCACTTGACGGCCGTGACCGGGAGGATTTTTCATCAGGTCCACCTGATCCGCCAGTTGCGTCCCTTTCTAGATCGGGACTCCCTACACACAGTCACTCATGCCCTCGTCACCTCTCGTCTGGACTATTGTAACGCTCTCTACATGGGGCTCCCCTTGAGGTGCACTCGGAGGCTCCAACTGGCGCAGAGTGCGGCCGCGCGGGTGGTTATGGGAGCAACGTGGAGCTCCCATGTAACACCTCTCCTGCGTGAGCTGCACTGGCTTCCGGTGGTCTTCCGAGTGCGCTTCAAGGTTCTGGTTATTACCTTTAAAACGCTCCATGGCTTAGGACCTGGTTATCTACGGGACCGCCTGCTACCACCAATAGCCTCCCACTGGCCAGTACGCTCCCATAGAGAGGGGCTCCTCCGGGTGCCGTCGGCCAAACAATGTCGACTGGTGGCCCCTAGGGGGAGAGCCTTCTCTGTGGGGGCACCTATGATCTGGAACGAGCTCCCCCCGGAGATACGGAGGATCCCGGATCTGCGCACCTTCTGTCGCACGCTTAAAATGTTTTTATTTCATCAAGCTGGCCTGGCCTAAATCTTCTCCCCTTTTAAATATAAATTTTAAATACAAATTTTAATCTGTTTAAATTATGGGGTATTTTAAATTCAGCCAAATTATTTAATTCGTTTTTAATCTATTTTAAATTTTTGTATCTCTGTGTTTTATCTTCTGGCTGTTCACTGCCCTGAGTCCTTCGGGAGAAGGGCGGTATAGAAATTTAATAAAATAAATAAATAAATAAATAAATAAATAAATAAATAAATAAATAAATAACTGTTTCTTTAAATTCTGCCTAATGGGGGTGTACAGTGGCCGTGGGCATGCAATAGAATTATCTCCTTCAGCAGAAGCTGATGACTCAATTAAAGATGGCTTTGGGGTGACAATTTTAACTTTATAATCAGGTGGAGGGCTTGTAGTTAATTGTTGCCCTTCCAAAGCATCAGAGCCATATTTTTCTATTGCTTGATGACATTGATACCATTGATGTAATATTTGCACTGAAGCCTTAGGTTCAAGATGTAAAGCATGCCTTATTTTTATTATATCTCTCAAACAAGGCATCCCCTGTTCCGAATAAAAGGGACGTTTCCCTGTCTCAACTACCAGTTTCTTTTTGTCAGTCTGCACATCGTCATGCCAGACTTGTGCAATAGGAATCTAAGTTCCCGCACATGACCTTTCTGATATTGAGACAGATTGCAACCAATACTCACCATTAGGGATCCCTTAGGATGAAGGTACCAGGGGTCTATATATCTAGACGATGATGAGTATCTTCAGCTGTTGCTTCCCGCGAAGGGCTGTCCCTGCTTCAGGCGCCAGATGTTGTAAATCAGAGGTCCAGGCTTTTGCTCTGTTCCAAGATATGTTCCCCGCTCTCGCAGAGAGCTTTATTTTTTATACAGTTTTACACAGGCAGATAAAAGGCAGGACAGCAACAGTGTTCTAATTGGACAATCCTCTTCTCTCTTCCCCCACTCAGAAGAGGGTCAGATAACACAGATCAGAGCAAGAATGAGATCATCCAGGAAGAAGATACAATGACACCAGAAATGGAAGTAGTGTGCTGCATTTGGCCCGACGTCATTCTTCAATTCCCTACAGGGGTGGGTGGCCTAGCTCATTCTATGGTGCAGTTTAAACAGCTGTCAGAGGATTTTCAACATAGCCTACTGTAGGTCAGATCGCCCAGACTTTAGTCAAAGTGCAAGACCAGATAGACTCCTTGGCAGCAGTGGTCCTGCAGAACCGGCGCAACGTAGACCTCCTGACAGCTGATAAAGGTGGTTTGTGTTTGTTCTTGGAGGAAGAATGCTGTTTCTACATGAATAAATCAGGAGTAGTCAAAGAAGCTGCAAAGGACCTGCAAGACAAATCATCCCAGATTGGACAGAGATTACTAGGGACTGACCAGTGGTTTTCATGGTTGCCAGTAACAGCCTGGGTCAAACAGTTGTTCCTGTTGTTATGTGGGATAGCAGGACTAGCCTTCATCCCATGTGTGATACCTCTACTCAGACAACTGGTTATGAGGTCAATAAAGCAAATAAGGATTGAAAAATAATTGATCGTCTTAGGAGGACTTTGGGAAGTAGGCCTTCCCAAGGTCCTTGAAGGATCAGATGATGGAATGTATGTACAGATGAGGCCCTGGGGGTCAGAGGAAGGGTCATATGTGGAGATAGGCCCCAGGTGTGGGCGTAATGGACATGAGAGTGAGGAATATGAATTCTGAAAAACATTTACTCTTAAATGTTTACTCTTAAATTGTCTCTTAAAACAGACAATTAAACTGCTTTTATTCTTCTCTGCAATAGTACCGGGGGGGGGGGGGGGGTTGGAATGGGGGTGCTGCACAGTCATAGCAAGGCAAGAAACAAGCAACTTACCTGTCAAACCACTAGGCCAGGATATTGGAAACAAGAATAGCTTGCTTATAAGAAAAACCCCCAAACCACATAGCTGGCACATGAAACTAGACTTTTTGCAAGATACCCGTGACCTGGGATGAGTGACAGGTGACGTGACATTTAACTATTTTGCATAGCAAGCATAACAGTTTTAGGGGGCCGTAATCCAGATAACCAATCAATATTGGTTGATTGGTTATCTGGCGCTGGACTCCGAAGGGTCTGGACTCCGACTGGGTAGATCTGGATGGGATGATGGAGGTGGGTCTTGAGAATGTTAGCTGGGAGGAGTTTGACCTTGTGACTCCTGAGGACGTGGACAGGGTTCTGGGTAGGTTGAACGCGGCCACATGTTTATTGGACCCGTGCCCTTCCTGGTTGGTGCTGGCTTCCCGGGAGGTTACACGAGGCTGGCTCCAGGGGATTGTCAACGCTTCTCTGAGTGAGGGTTTCTTTCCCGCCGCCTTGAAAGAGGCGGTGGTGAGGCCCCTCCTCAAGAAGCCTTCTCTGGACCCGGCTGTTTTATCAAACTATCATCCAGTCTCCAACCTTCGCTTTGTGGCGAAGGTTGTGGAGAGTGTGGTGGCACGACAGCTTCCCCAGTACCTGGATGAAGCGGACTATCTAGATCCGTTCCAGTCGGGCTTCAGGCCTGGGTATAGCACAGAAACGGCATTGGTCGCATTGGTAGATGATCTCTGGAGGGCTCGGGACAGGGGTTGTTCCTCTGTCCTGGTCCTATTAGATCTCTCAGCGGCTTTTGATACCATCGACCATGGTATCATGCTGCGTCGGTTGGAGGGGTTAGGGGTGGGGGGCACTGTGTTACAGTGGTTCTCCTCCTTCCTTTCTGACCGTACGCAGTCTGTGTTGACAGGGGGGCAGAGGTCGACCCCGAAGCTCCTAGTTTGTGGGGTGCCGCAGGGGTCGGTCCTCTCGCCTCTCCTGTTCAACATTTATGTGAAGCCACTGGGTGAGATCATCTGTGGCTTCACTGATGACACTCAGCTGTACATTTCCACCCCGGGCCACCCCAATGATGCCCTTGAAGTGATGACCCGGTGCCTGGAGGCTGTACGGATCTGGATGGGGAGAAACAAGCTCAGGCTCAACCCCTCCAAGACTGAGTGGCTGTGGTTTCCGGCGTCCCGTCATAGTCAGTTGATTCCATCACTGACTATAGGGGGTGAGACCTTGGCCTCCTCAGAGAGGGTTCACAACTTGGGTGTCCTCCTGGACTCCCAGCTGTCTTTAGAAGATCATCTGACGGCTGTGGCCAGGGTGGCTTTTTATCAGGTTCGCCTGATCCACCAATTGCGCCCCTTTCTGGACCGGGATGCCTTGCGCACAGTCACTCACGCCCTCATCACTTCCCGTCTGGACTACTGTAACACTCTCTACATGGGGCTCCCCTTGAAGAGTACCCGGAGGCTCCAGCTGGTCCAGAATGCGGCCGCGCGGGTGATTATGGGGGCGACTCGGTGCTCCCATGTAACACTGTTCCTGTGCGAGCTGCACTGGCTCCCAGTGGTCTTCCGGGTGCCATTCAAGGTGTTGGTTGCCACCTTTAAAGCGCTCCATGGCATAGGACCTGGATATTTACGAGACCGGCTTCTGCCTCCAATAGCCTCCCACCAACCAGTACGCTCCCACAGAGAGGGTCTCCTCAGGGTGCCATCGGTTAGACAGTGTTGTCTGGCGACCCCTAGGGGGAGTGCCTTCTCTGTGGGAGCACCTGCCCTCTGGAATGAGCTGCCCCCGGAGATTCATCGGATTCCCGACCTCCGTACCTTCCGCCGCGCCCTTAAAAGGCTATTATTCCATCAAGCAGGGCTGGCCTAAAATATTATTTTAATGGGTTATTGTGTTTTAGATGATTGGCCAAACTATCTAATAATTTTAACTTGTTTTTAACTTTTATATTGCTAGTTTTTATCTTGGCTGTACATCGCCCTGAGTCCCTTTGGGAGAAGGGCGGTATAAAAATTTGATTGATAAATAAATAAATAAATAAATAAATAAATAAATAAATAAATAAATATTATATGTTATCCATGCATTATTAGGGGAAAGGCAAAGGGGTGTATGTGACCTACCCTTTGACTATAAGAATTGCTGTAAAATTGTAATCTGGGCCTTGGCAGCTTTCAAAGCCAGGGTCCTTATATCTTGATACCAAAATAAAAGTATATTCTTGTATCACACCTTGTGTTTGGTGACTCATCGGCTTTGTATCACTACTGTATAAGTATCAGTATAAGAAACAAGAGCCTTAACGTACTTAGAGTCCTAGGCCTGGGTACATAACAAGGCATTATGAAAGGCTAGAAGATTTGGCTTTTTTTGGTCATTGCTACAAGTTAATACCATTATTACTTATTGTTGTCGGTTTCTGAAGCATGTGGGAATGAGAATGGCAGTGGAGTGATGCTGACATTTTTGGCCTTTTGTTTCAGTTGGCTGGGGAAAACCTAGGTATTATATTCTACCAAACAATGGGTTAATGAACTGATTTTAAGAATTGTGTTAGAAAAAAGAAACAATTGAGCAACAGGATAGGAGGTCCTAAAGCAGGTCTAGAGGTTTGCATGCATTTGCATGTATCCTTGTTTAAGTGGTGTGTTGATTTCATAGTGTGTGTGTAATGCTCACTTTTATTTTAGCACATCAATTATAATTGTGGTTGGATAGCGCCCTTTGAGGGCATTATAAAGAAAATTTATGTTTTGTTTGTTTGTGTGCATTTGCTATAGTGGCCCAGCTTGGGTTTAAGAGCTCATTTGGGTTCTTAGATCCCAGTTTTTCTTCTAGCAATATGTGGGCCTCTGATTAATTCCATTTGTTGTATCTTGTTCCAGTTATTCATACAATTTATTGTGTCTGCATATGTGTTTTCATCTGTCATGTTTCAATTTGATTTTATTTTTTTAATGGATAGGCATGCATCCAACTAAATTTTAACTAAATTTTCTAAACATCTTTAAGGCGTTGGTTGCCTCCAAAAGCAGGTTACCTTTTTTAAAAAAAGGGATGGAGAAAATGTCCTTTGTCAGAGGTCATAAAGTGTTAGTATTACTTTATAATATCTTGGAAGACCACACTTGGAATATTGGATCCAGTTTTGGTCGCCACAATATAAAAAAGACTAGAAAGAGTGCAGAGAAGAGCAAACAAAGATGATTAGGGGGCTGGAGACTGAAGAATGGTTGCAAGAAAGGTGCATCCATGGGTTCCCCCCTTGCACAGCAAGCACAGCAGCCCAGACAGGACATCACCTCCCCATCCTCGAACGAGAGATGAGGAAGAGGACTAGCAGCACCAAGAGCAGGCTTACAGAGCCCCGCACTGGGAGGATAAAGCAGTGAGGGAGGACCCACCCCGTTTCAGAGGGAAGTTCGATGGGGATCCAGACCAGCTAGCGCAATTCCTCGACACAGCTGAGATTTACATCGAGCGCTATGGACACCTCTATCCATTTCCCAGAGCCCTAGTGAGTGCCATCTCAGAAGGGTTGGAGGGAGAAGCAAGGAGTTGGTCAGCAGCCCTCTACAAGAACAGGGCCCCCCAACTGCAAGATGCAGATGGGTTCTTACAACTACTACGAGCCCATTTCAAGGAGGCAGAGGAAGACCCTTATGTGGAGGATGAGCTCAGGAACCTAATGCAGAAGGGGAGGCCCATCAAAGAGCATATCCATGAATTCAGGAGAGTCATTGGGACCTTACCTCCCTTACCAGAGCGACTACTGGTATATTTCTTCAGAACAAGCCTAGATAAGCAAATCGCCCAAGTGACCGCTTATTGGGACATCCTGAACCGACTCTCTGTATGGTTCCGGGTAGTGATGCAAGTTGAGAGAGGGCTGCGTGCCAACGACATGTTAAAGCAACCAGATGCCAAGGAGAGAGGCCAAACGGACCAGGGACCACACAGTAGACAAGGAACCACAGCACCACGGCCTACCCAGAGGCCATTCGCCCCACAGAGCCCGCTGAGGTGCTACAGATGTGGGGGAACTGGCCACCTGGCAGCAGCGTGTAGAACCCCAAGGCCGAGGCCAGACCCACCGCCCAAGGCACAACCGGAACGAGGGCCTAAGCACGCCACCAACGCGCCACAAAAACTCCCCCCGGGTACAGAGATCTTTGCCCACCTGACTGAAACAAGGGGGATCCCAGATGATGAAATTCAATCCCGCGAATCGTATGACAGCGAGGACGATGGTGAAGACGACCCAATGATGAGTGGGCCCATCCACCCTTTTCTCTTCCCCGTATGCCTAACGGCCCCAAAAACAGGGACCCAAAGGACTTTCCAAGCCCTAATAGATTCGGGCTGCACGAGGTGCCTGATTAACCTACACACAGTCCTAAAATTGGGGATCCGAGCTAAAAAACTCAACCACCCAATCCGATTTGAGCAAGTTGATGGATCCCTAGTGGGGGGAACTTATGCCACACACTTGACCGAGCCAGTGAGGCTGGAGCTAGCAGATCACTGGGAAACGATTCGGTTCATAATAGCCCCCAAAATGACAGTTCCAGTCATACTGGGACTCTCGTGGCTAGACAAGTGGGGCCCAATCATCTGGTGGCAAGAGGGAACCTGCAGATTGAGGATAGCAAAAGGGCCCCAACCCCTGCCACTCCAACCAGGAGAGACACCCCCCACACAAGAACTCCAATCCTTCCCGCCTGAGCAAAAGAAGATGGCGCCGACACAAGGGCCCCTCCCGAAGGGTACAGTGAAACAACTGGGGGTCACATCCAACAGCTCCCATGAAACGGAACAGATCCCAAGAGAGTACCAAGACCTTGCAGAGATATTTAGCGAGGCCGAGTCTGACGTTCTACCCCCCCCACCGCAAAGCCGATTGCGCCATCAAAATCATCCCTGGAGCGAAACTACCTAAACCTAAAGTGTATGCCATGGCACCCTGTGAAATGCAAGAAATGCGGAACTACATAGACAAGAACCTACAAAGGGGTTTCATTGAGCCAGCCAAACCACGGGTCGCGGCACCAGTCCTCTTTAAAGAGAAGAAAGATGGCTCTATGCGTCTGGTAGTTGATTTTAGGGATATCAACACTGTCTGCGTACACAACTTATATCCCCTTCACCTCATGAAAGACATGCTAGCCCACCTGGCCAAAGGGAAAGTTTTCATCAAACTAGACCTCCGCGAAGCCTGCTACCGGATACGCATCAGAGAAGGAGATGAGTGGAAAACAGCATTCAACTGCCCCCTAGGGAGTTTCCAATTTAAGGTGATGCCATTTGGACTACAGGGAGCCCCAGCGGTGTTCATGCAATTGATAAACGAGGTCCTACATGAGCACCTCTATAAGGGGGTACTCGTCTACCTAGATGACATTCTCATTTACATGGAAACCATAGACGAACACATACCCCTCATCCACCAAGTGCTGGAGAAACTGCTGGAGGCGAACCTATATGTCAAACTATCAAAATGCAAATTCCACCAGCCACAGCTAGACTATTTGGGCTACCGAGTGTCAAACGAGGGGATAGAAATGGACCCAGCCAAAGTACAATCAGTCCTAAACTGGCAACCCCCATGCACCCGCAGACAACTGCAAAGCTTCCTGGGGTTTGTGAACTTCTATAGACAATTCATCCCCTCCTTTGCAAGAATTGCCAAACCCCTAATGGACCTCCTGAAAACAGGGAGTCCAGCAACAAAACCCCGCCCAGGACAACCTCTACAGTGGGACCCGGCCTGCCAACAGGCATTCGAGACACTAAAAGAAATGTTTGCAGAAGAACCGATCCTAAAGCATCCTGACCCCGAACAACCCTTCGTCATCCAAGCAGATGCCAGCGATGTGGCGGTGGGGGCTGTCCTACTCCAAAAGAACAGCCAAGGGGACTTACAACCTTGTGCCTACACATCCCACAAACTTACCGACACAGAGAGGCGTTGGGCGGCGTGGGAAAAGGAAGCGTTCGCAGTGAGATGGGCGCTGTTGACCTGGCGACAGCTGCTAGAAGGAGGCCAGAGACTGTTTGAAGTTTGGACTGACCATAAGAATCTGGAGGCCCTCAGGACCCCACGGAGGTTGTCGCCCAGACAAGTCCGGTGGGCGCAATACTTCAATCGTTTCAACTTCGAGCTGAAGCACATCCCAGGGGGGAAAAACTTTCTGGCCGATGCCCTCTCCCGAATGCCCCAATACAACAGTGAACGGGAGCAGGTAGTGAATGCCATCATCCCCTCTACCCAAGGAGTGGGTCAAGTAATCACCAGACAGCAGCGTCGCGACCAGCAGAGCCAACCAGCAAGTGACTTGACAACAAGGCTCAAAACAGAAACATTGACGGACCCCTGGTTCCGAGACAATCAACATCTCTTGACAAAAAGGGATGACCTAGCATGGAAAGGGACGAAACTCTATGTCCCAGAGACTCTACGCATCCTGGTCCTCAAGAGGAGCCACGATGTTAAACCAGCGGGGCATTTCGGCTTCCTAAAGACTCTGCATTTAGTACGAAGACAGTTTTGGTGGCCCCACATGAGAAAAGACGTAGACAGCTATGTAAAAAGTTGTACCATCTGTGCCACGATGAAAACCTGACCAGGAAGACCTCCCAGGCTGCTGCAACCAGTAGCTGAACCGACAAGACCATGGGAGGAGATTGCAATGGACTTCATAGTAGAACTGCCGAGGAGTGGTGGAAACACAGTGATCTGGACTGTAATAGACTTATTCTCCAAACAGGCACATTTCATACCCTGCAGCGGACTACCCTCAGCCTGTCAATTGGCCAAACTGTTCGTAAAACACATCTACCGCCTGCATGGAGTACCCAGAAGAATCATCTCCGATCGAGGTGTCCAGTTCACAGCGAAATTCTGGAGGGAATTCCTACGATCCATAGGATCATCCCAAGGCCTCAGCTCAGCGTTTCACCCGGGGACCAATGGGGGGGGCGGAGAGACTGAATGCCATGATAGAGCAGTACCTGAGGTGCTACGTTGACTACCAACAGTCTAACTGGGCGGACCTCCTATCTTTTGCGGAGGTCGCGTATAACAATGCTGTCCACAGTAGCACAGGACTAACCCCATTTAAGATAGTGAGCAGTATGGATTTCGTCCCCATGCCAGCGTACCCAAGAGAGCCCCCTTCCTCAGTCACTTTGACCGATTGGATGGAAATGTTGAAAGAAACTTGGGAGAACGTCAAGAAGGTGTTAGCCAAGGCGGCTCAATCCTATAAGAAACAAGTAGATAAGCACCAAACCCCCCAAAGACCATTCCGAGTGGGAGAGAAGGTCTACCTCTCCACCAAGTATTTGAGACTCAGACTACCGAGCAGGAAACTGGGCCCAAACTTTATAGGACCGTTCTCTATAGTAAAAGTAATCAACCCGGTTACAATACAACTGCAGCTGCCCTGACTACTAGGGAGAATACACCCCGTTTTCCACAGTAGCCTCCTGAAACCTGTAGTGGGGTCAACTTTAAGGCCAGTGCCACGTGACCCCCTGAGCCCCTGGTCATTGGGGGCCACACTCACTATGAGGTACAGAGAATTCTCGATTCGAGGTGGCACAGGGGACACCTCCAATACTTAATTAAGTGGAAGGGTTACCCCTTGTCAGAGGCTTCCTGGGTGAAAAGCAGAAACATTCAGGCTGACCGCCTTATAGCCAAATTCCATGCAGATCATCCGGGCAAGGCGGGAGGGGATGGGACACCCCCCCGACGGGGTAACGGTACTTAACTTGTTGCTTGTCTTACACAGGCCACTCTGGAGAAATGAAGGGGGAGGGGCCGGATGTCAGCATTTCACGCTGCACTTACTCCAATGCTGACATTAGAAGAAGAAGCGGAGGCATTTGGAAAGAGACATTTGACCCTTCACCTACTTATTTTCACTGGAGAGAATATCACCTAGGAGATGGGATGGGAGGGGGGAAATTCCTTTGAGGAGAGCAGTAGATTAGGGGCAGAGTGACGGGGAAGATGGCCAATGAGTATAGAGGAGTGGGGAAAGGAAAAGGAGGGTTTGCCTGAGGAAGCCAGACTTGGCTGCAATGAGTTGGGGATAGAATGTGCGTGCTTAATAAATTAGAGTTTGTGAGAAAAATAAGAATTATTCCTGTAAAAGCATAACCTGAGTTACGCCATTTTAAAATCATGTTAAGGCTTTGTTTTACCTTGTATAACCTGATTATATAATTTAGCTGACATTTAAGAACATGAGAAAGGAAGTGTGTAATTCCTGTGTTTTTTAGAGGATGTTTATCTTACAGGAAATATGTTCTGGGTTAACTTGCCCTCATTAATTAAAGGAAGTACGCAATTGATGTTTTTGAGGGGTATTTCTGTTGGGAATTGGGGAATTTCCAGGGTGGATTATGTACTATATATGTTATATAAGATGTTATGTAAGATCTGAAACTGATTCCCAAGGTACTTTATTGACGTGTATTCTGATGTTCCTGAAGACTATAAAAACTCATGTAAATTGTTTTATTTCCGTCTTTCTCTATTCCAGAGAGAAAGGCCCTTTGCAAAGTAAATAAAAACTCTGTTCCAGGATTATTTTGGTCTTTGTCTCTTTAAAACGGTAATGGGTTTTACCTGTCGACCACAATTGGCGCCCGAACAGGGACTGAAAACATTCTGTCTGGAAGGGAACTCCCTGATACGTGCGCACAAACACTGATTTCAGTGAGATGGGGTTATTTCCTTTCCAGCCGGAATTGCTTTTCTATGAACCTTGAGGCGGAGACCTGAATGCCTGGACAGAGAGGAACGTTCCTGAAAACTTCGGTGCACCAGGAGTGAGTATATGTTTTCTTTTTGGTGGTTTGGATTTGTGTATGTTTGTGTGTGTATGGCCTGTATGATTTGTGTGTATAATTAGTGTAATACAGGTTGGGGAAAGTATGGGGCCTTTACTAGGGAAAAGTGCTGCTGAGACTGAAATACCCTCCATCCCCCATATCTTCATTAGGGAAATTGTTAGTACAGTGGTCAGAGGATTGGTTGAAAGCTTGTACAAAGGTATTAGATAAGGTGACTATGATTAATTATTGTAAGGAGGTTTGGCTGATGTTTGTGTTGATACAGCCTAATTATAGGTGGAGTAAGTTTGGGGAGTCAGACCCATATTGGATCAATGCTTTGAAGAACGTTTTGGTGAACAAAGAAGTTGAAAGCTCAATTGTTATATGTTGAACCTCAGTTCCATGTTCAGTAGTTTAACCCCTCTTCCCCGAGAAGTTCTAGAGTTTTGTATGGGAAGGAAGAAGAAGAGGAAGGTTGGAATCCTTTAGCTTATGCTACATGCCCACCTCCCCCTCCTTTGTATAATCGAAGTTGTGGGTGGAATTGATGTTGCTGCTGGGAGCAGAAAGGAAGAGACTTCAGCAGGGCAGTAATATAGGCAGCTGGAGAAGGAGTTGGGTGAATTGTTAGTAACTGTGAAACAGAATCCATCCACTTCTCCTCATGTTACATGTTCATAAACTAAAGGAATGTTTCCTTTAAAAGGAATGCCGAATGGTATTGCGGCTTTTGTGAATGGGTCTTTGACATCTTCTGATCTGGAAGATTATAGATTATACAGCATATATTGGGTTATTTGTTCTCCCCTGAGGAGAGGTCACAAATTCGAAAGGCAGCTATGGCTTTTTTTGGGATAAAACCCAAGTGGGGGCTGTTCAGCCCGTTGCTGCAGATGTTAAGTCTCCATTAGTTGATCCTGGTTGGAATAATAATAATTTAGCTGATCGGGAACAAATGGAGGGAGTTAAGACAGCTGTACCTCAAGGAAGAAACTCTAACAAAAGTTTTGGAGGTGGAACAGTTGTGGGAAGAAACACCGTCTGTGTTTCTGGAAAATATTAAGGACAATTTGGATAAGCACACTGGTCTTTCTCCTGAAACGCCGGCTTATGAGTCCTTAATGAAAATGAAATTTGTGACGAAATCATGGCCAGACATACAGAAGCTACTACTGATATTGCTGCTCTGTTGAAAGAAGCTCAAAAGGTCTATGTGAATAGGGACGAGGCCAAGACTAGAAGAGAAAAAGAAGGAAAGAAATGATGAATGATAGTGTCTGAGTTGAAACAGACAGGAGAGGGAAAGGAGTTAGGTAGAAGAGGAAAAGGTTTTGTGAAACTTCGATTGCAATGTGGCGACAGTGTCCTGGAATTGGGAGAGGATTACTCCAGTGGAAAAAGTCTAGTGTTGGTGGATTGGAAGGCAAAAAGTGCTTTGTGTGTGTAAAGGAGAGGCATTTTGCTAGAATTTGTCCTGAGAAGAGGATGATTAGTGGGTCCAGAAGAGGAGGATCATGTGTTCCTAATAGATACGGGTGTGACTAGAACCTCTATTTGTAAATTGCCTAGAGGAGTGCATCCCACAGGTGTAACTATTAAGATAAAGGGTGTCAAGGGTATACCTTTTGATGTGCCATTGTTGAAGAATGTGAAATTGAGTTGTGGAAAGTGTATTATATGTTTGGATGTGATATTTGTTCCAGAGGTAGGTCTTAATCTGCTTGGGAGAGATGCATTGTCTCTTCTGGGATGTGAGCTTGGTATACAAATCTTTCTTGTTCTTGGATGAGGCAGAAAACTCTGTAGGAATGTGGTAAGGAAGGGTTATTGTTCTTCTTACCTGAGGTTGAATGCGAATATTTTGTCTTTGATTAATGTGATGTGATGGTGATATGTGTGTGCCGGCTAATTAAGTGACCTTCTTGGCTTAAGCTGGAGCTGTGGAGGACAGGTGTGGTTAGGGCCCGAAATCAAGTTTTTGATTAAAAACCGCATCCTGAAGTTTTCCACTGCTTGAGGAATGGACTACAAGATGTCAAGGATAAAAATGAAATGGGTATCTGAAGGGATGGAACCTTTCCAGGTTTTATTCCAGGTTTGCAAATGTTGTTAAATGGTATGTGTGTGTAATGAGAGTTGTTTAGGCAATAGAGCTCATTGTCTTGTAAAATAATAATACTGAGAATGATAATGAAGCTCCTTGAAGTATTTATGCTGACTAATTGGCAGGGAAAAGGCATGTGTGTGTTGGAATACACTAAAAGGTCTGATTGCAGAATAAATATGAGTGTGTGTGGTAAGCCCTTAAATGGGGGTGGTAAGGTGATCCTGATATTTGTGAATGCCTGTGCGTTGAACCCCTGAGAAATTTCCTTTTGTATATTGAAATAGTGAGTGGCAAGAGTTTGTTGTTGTAGTTGTTGTTATGTTGTAATAGCAAGTGTTTGAATGAGCAAGTGAGAGATGAGAGAGATCCTATGGAGAAGTAGGATTAGGTAGAGGTATTTGCGATGTTAATTGGAGACAGGAGTAGTATTTTTCTTCTCTATATTTCCCCCGTCTTTTTGTTCTGAACAAGAGAAGTAGAAAAGGGGGGAGGGAAGGTGTGGTTTGTTTTCCCTTTTACACATTTTTTTTTCCTTTGCTGAGTTTGTCTGAGAGAAAGGAGGGGCGAATGGGTGATTTGATCCTGCATTGTTTCTGACTGCATTGGCAGCTATGCAGATGTATTTCCTGTCCTGCTCTAGAGAAGTGACATTGAAAGTTTGAAACAATTATTTTTGGGAGTAGAGACCCGGAGTACCTCTATTAGGTGATTTTCTTTTGCTTTTTGAAGTTTTTTTTATTACCCTCTTTTGTGTTTTTATGTCTGTGTATTTTGAATGATTTTGAATGCTGAGAAGGGGATTTCTAGATGCTGGATAGTCTGGGGAATAGTTGACTGTGTTATTTTAGCTTAGTGTTGTCTAGATAAAGGATGTTCCCTTGAGGGAAGAATTACTGGTAGAAGGTAAAGATGAACTTTTGGTCTGGTTAGCTAGGAAGTTACTTGTAAGTTAGTCTGTATAGACTTGTGAATTTAGATTAAGCTTTGCATTTCTTTGAAGCTTGTGGAAATAGTTTAGCTAATTTTTGATAGAGGTGTGGTGTGATTCCTCTGAAGTGGGGAGAGTTGAGTATTTATTGAGACTTTATTGATTTATTGATAGTTAATTCTAAACTAAGTTGTTTGGAAGAAAGGTTGAAGAGTTGAAGAAAGTAATAATATAGTGTTGCTCCAGTGTTATGTTTGCCTGGTTTAAGGAGAAAATTTCCACTTGTCTGTAGTAGTGGAAGATGGTATAGCCAAAGGAGTGTTGGTTCGCATGTGGACTGGGAACTAAAAGGTGGTGCACAAATGCTAGGTTTTTAAAATTGTCTCAAGAGAGTTTGGTTCTCTTGACCAATAGGAGAGAGAGATGGGATGATGTGGAACGAAATTGTGTGATTATGAATAAATGAATTGAGAATGGGATGAGACTGGATGGTTATGCAGTTGTGAATGGAGACACTATTGAGATATTGGAAGCTGGAAAGTTACTGTTTGAATGGTCAGTGCAGACATGTGAGGTTTTTGCTTTATTGTAAGCATTGTACATATTAATTAATGAGGTAGGGAATATTTATGCTGATTTGAATTATGCTTATGGTATTTTACATACTTTTGGGATAATCTGGATTGAAAGGGGGTTGATATTTAGTAAAAGGAATTGCGATAGGTGGAACTTATCACAGCTGTTTTAAAAGCAGCTGAAGATCCTTCTAAACTTGATATTATATAAATAGTGGATGAAGGGGTGTGTAAGTGAATGGGAAATGGATTACTAAGAATGGGGTGAAAATTTTTACTAAAGTTGTGATGTGGAATGTGATTGAATGAGTGTATGAGGGAACCATTGGGGAACGCAAGCACTTATTGATTTTATTAAATGTATATGCATATATGCGTCTAGGGGTGTGTATACAATAGTTATATAAATGGTATGGAAATGAATACATTGTGTATGTAAAAAAAAATATGTAGAGATTTGACCATTTGGCCTTTTCAATGAATCTAAGTAGATTACATTGAAATGCTGGTGGTGTGACTATTGATATATGTAATAATAATAGTGGATTATTTTACTGGATAGGTTGAAGCCTTTCTTTGTGTAAAGATAGGTGTTCAGAAGATTGTTAAATCATATTGGAGTGAATAATACCTAAATATGTATTGGTTGATCTTATTGATAGTGATAGGGGTATACATTTCATTGTCCAAGGTGATGAAGATTATGGAACAATTAGGAATTGATTGGCAATTACATTTATTGTTTATGCTAAGTTCTATAGGGCGTGGTGAATGTGCTAATCAGATAAGTAAATCTATGTTATAAAAATTAATGTTAGAGCTTCAACTACCTTGAATGAAGTGTTTGCCTTTAGCTCTATTAAGAATAGGAACTAGTCCTAGGAAAGATCTGGGGATATCTATGTATGAAATGATGTTTGGATTGCCATATGTGGGGAAAGTTGGAATGCCTAGGATAGAATTGAAGGATGTTTTTTCTGAAAATATATACAGGGACTGTCCCAGTGTTTTTCTCATTTAAGGTAAAAAGGACAGAATCTACCTCTTGATTTCTAAGCACATGAATACAAAAGTGGAGACTGGGTCCGATAAAAGCCATTACTAAGAAGAAGTTGCAGCTGGTGTGGAAAGGACCGTTCCAAGTTCTGCTAACTACTGAATCGGCTGTAAGGACTAAGAAACAAGGTTGGGTATGCTATTCCAGAGTCAAGGGACTGGTGGTTTTGCCTTATGGAAGGACAGTTGCTACGGAACCTGCAAACCCTCTTAAATTGACTTTTTGATGACAAACCTTAGACGATTGGGGACCAATGGATAGAAGAAGAGATTTGTATTTGGCTAGGAGTGGTAATAATTCTTGTTGTGTTTTTGATTGTATTGAGGAAAGATATTATTGATTGGTGTAAATCTATGTTTTGGTATCCAGTGGATGTAAGTTCTCCTTGATTGATTGATGAATTGGAGGTAAGATAATAATCTTTTATCTCTTTGAACAATATGTTGGGGGAGCTAGTTCACTAGGAATAATGGGGTTTTTTGTGGTAGTGTTTGTTATTCTACAGGTGTGGATAGGAATGGGGATTTTAGCTGTGTTGCCTAGTTACCCTATAACATGGTAGCAGCTATGTTTCCATACTGAATTCGAGCACTGTTATTCTTTTATAGAAACACCACTAACCCTAATAGACACCACTGAGGAAGTTGAGATATGTATTAAGTCATCTTTTGAAGATGGTGTGTGCCAAGTGAAACCGTACATATGAGATAGTTCCTCAATAAATTGGCCTTACAAATAGAATGGAATTTTTATATAAACAATGCACTGAGCTATTTGGTAATTATACACCTTCATACAAGAAGTTTCGGATTTTGTCTAAGGATATAAGTTCCCTCCAAGTTAATGTTTTTATGTGGTAACATGGCATTGACCAAATTACCTATTGTATGGAGAAGAGTTTCTATACTGTTACAGGATATTCATAGTTTACAGGAATAAAATATAATGAAGAGGAGAAGGGGGGATTGTGAGAAAAATAAGAATTATTCCTGTAAAAGCATAACCTGAGTTACGCCATTTTAAAATCATGTTAAGGCTTTGTTTTACCTTGTATAACCTGATTATATAATTTAGCTGACATTTAAGAACATGAGAAAGGAAGTGTGTAATTCCTGTGTTTTTTAGAGGATGTTTATCTTACAGGAAATATGTTCTGGGTTAACTTGCCCTCATTAATTAAAGGAAGTACGCAATTGATGTTTTTGAGGGGTATTTCTGTTGGGAATTGGGGAATTTCCAGGGTGGATTATGTACTATATATGTTATATAAGATGTTATGTAAGATCTGAAACTGATTCCCAAGGTACTTTATTGACGTGTATTCTGATGTTCCTGAAGACTATAAAAACTCGTGTAAATTGTTTTATTTCTGTCTTTCTCTATTCCAGAGAGAAAGGCCCTTTGCAAAGTAAATAAAAACTCTGTTCCAGGATTATTTTGGTCTTTGTCTCTTTAAAACGGTAATGGGTTTTACCTGTCGACCACAGAGTTTTATTTCAAAGACTTTGTTTGAAATGCAATTTATTCAAGACGACTTCGAAACCTGACAGAGAGGAGCCTGAGGAAGCTAGATGGTCGAGAGGAGTAGGAAGATTGCCGGACCTGGGGAGGACCCCCCAGGGAGTAACCAGCTCCAGACCCCGTAAGAGAGAGGCAGTGTGGCTGCAAGAGCAAAAGGAAAGCCTCATGATGGCACAAGCATTACAACTCCTCCGTGATGTTGAAGAAAGCCGGAAAAGCCGTGAGTCTTATGGGTTCCCTGTGGAGAAGGGAGGAGATTGCCCCAGGGGGGATCCAGAAGAGAAAGCCTGTGGGGGAGAAGAAGAGGAAGCTGGGGAAGGAACATCTCAGGCTTCTGGAACTCAAGTGGGGGATGCAGCAGCCCAGGGACCCCCAGCCTTGCAGGCCCCACCCCGCAGGCGTAAAAAACCAAAAATTCCCCCCCTAACCGGAAAATATGATGGGAATCCGAAGACATTGGGGCTTTTCTTGACCCAAGTGTGGAACTACATGCAGGACTGGGCAACACTTAGAAAATCTGTGCATTGACAAAAATTTCCATCTGTTAATTAAAAAAAGGCCACGGTGCTTGGATCAGCACATACTGTATACTATACTGACAAATTACAACATCCCAAATTCTTGGGATGAAGTGAATGTGAATGAAGATCAACATTGGCTAAAGAACTGGAAGTTGTTGTTTTTATTATAAAAGAAGGAGAAGGAAGAGAAGAAGGAGGAGGAGGAGAAAGAGGACTTCCCCTTCCCCCATCTTCCGTTACCCCAAGTTAAGACACTGTGGAAAAATGGACTCCTACCCACTGCCTCAGATTTCTGAGGCATTTGTTAAATTTACCTCTCTTAACCCCAGTTTTGGCTTGGCTGCTAGTAAAAGCTTTAAAAGAAGAAATGCACCTTCATGGGACAAACTTGGATATATGCCTGCATCAAATTTGCATGTGATCATTTATAGGCAAATTTATAAATAATTACTAGAATTAAAACAACAATGACATGTTTAACCCTACTGAGAAGAGTAAGAATCCCTGAAAAGGCTCACTCGCCTGTTCAGGCATTAGCTGTTGATAGGCACTTCAAGTCCTTTGCTTTCCCTTCTTCGGGTTCCTTATCTCGAAACAGAGTTTTTCAAAGGCTGTGACAGGGGACAGAATCTGTGTAAACCTGTGTCAATTGTCTCCTCCACCCCTATTAAAAATAGATGTCTACCAACTGGGAGGTGTGAAGACAAATACTATTGAACAAATTGAGCATTGTAAAGCTTGAATCGTACTTTTTAAAAATCAATTTTATTGGATAACTTTTTTTACAGAGTAAAAACAGATATTTTTTTTACAGAGTAAAAACAGATATAAAGAAGCAGCTCCTATCTTTCTTTATAGCAGTTCAGTGGTGGGTTGCCCCCAGTTTGGACCGGTTCACAAGGGCCTGGTGGCTCAGCAGACTAGAAGCACTGTGATTAACACCAGGTGTCTGCAATTACTGCTAGTTCGTGTCACAAGTAAATGCCTTATTCTCTAATAGGGAAACTGTATATACTCGGGGTATTAGGGGTTAATTTATTCTTCCTCTCCTAATATATTCATATGTAACCACTCCCATCCTTTTACTCCGCCTTGTGAATATAAAAGGGGTTGTATGCACCTCCTCCTTGCTTCTATCTATGAGTACTTAGAGAATATAGAATGCCTACTGTAAATAAACAGTGTTATGTTTGAATACTTTATTCTTAAATCATTTATTGAGTCTGATCCTTAAAATTACGCAACAGTTCGAATCTCCCCAGGCTCAAGGTTGACTCAGCCTTCCATCCTTTCTAAGGTAGGTGAAATGAGGACCCAGTTTGTGGGGGCAATAAGCTGACTTTGTATAAATATACAAAAGTATGAAGGCTATTGCTTAACGCATTGTAAGCCGCCCTGAGTCTCTGGAGAAGGGCGGCATATAAATCAAATTAAAAAAAAAAACCCAGTAGTAAAACCAGCGGGAGGCTCCGGCCACCGCCCTGGATGTCGTCATCAGCGATCTGCGGTAGTAAAGGTAAGTAGAACCCACCCCTGTAGCAGTTATAAATAGACTTATATTTTATCATCTCTGTAGTTAAATCGTGGCTCCTTTCTTCCCATATTCTACCTTTTCTAACTGTCAAATCCATAAATTACAGGTTTGTTTTTTTCCTGTTTTCATCCAAAAGTCCATAAAGGGTTTCCAGTCATTAACAGATGTGGTTCTATTTTCTCTACTCAGAGAAAAAGTCAATGTTGCCATCTCTGAAAGTTCTCTCATCTTTATCAACCATTCATCCAGCCTGAATCATATTTTGGATGGGGTTGTCTCAGTATGTGGAGGTCAGTGCAATTTCCTTCTCCAACACTTTTAAATTTGAAGTGGAAAATTTCAGATAAAAGAGAAGGTTAAATTGAGGACCACTCTCTGTAAAGGAGGACACATGGTTGCCCTTCTACCCCCAATCCTGAACTCATTACAAACCATGCCAGAGCCCCTATTGAACATCTCTGGAGAGACCTGAAAATGGCTGTCCACCGACAGTTGCCATCCAATCTGACTGAGTTTGAGAGGATTTGCAAGGAAGAACGGCAGAAAATCTCCCAATCCAGGTGTGCAAAGCTTGTTGTGTCATATCCAAAAAGACTCAAGGCTGTAATTGCTGCCAAAGGTGCTTCAACAAAGTACTGAGTGAAGGGTCTGGATACTTATGCCAATGTGATATTTCAGTTTTTTCTTTTTAATAAATTTACAGACATTTCTAAAATTCTGTTTTCACTTTGTCATTATGGGGTACTGAGTGTAGTTTATTGAGAAAAAAGATGAATTTCAACGACTGTAGAATCAGGCTGCAGCATAACAAAATTGACAAAAGTGAAGGGGGTATGAATACTTTCTGAATGCTCTGTATTTATGAATTAGTATCTATAACCTTGCATTGTGCGTGGGACATACACAAAAATACCAGGTTGGATCAATTTTTTATGGGATTTCCATTAGTATGAATTGGTCTTTGTATTTTAATTTTATTGGGCCTACTTTAAATATGATCTTTCTTGTGACTGCAATCAGTAAAAGCAATCAGTAAAAGCAAAAAAAAAAAAAGGGGGGGGCGGAATTTAAAAATGTATTTTTCTTTTCTACTGGGGAAAAAGAAAACCTATCTGGGCAGCAGCATTTGTGGAAATAAGGAACAAGCTTCGAGGGCTGCTACATATATATATATATATGTATGTGTGTGTCTGTGTACCCACATACATAAACACACAAACCCCAACAAGCCCTTTTGTTATAAGCTATTTCAAAATGCAAACCATTTAAGGCAAGACGATGTATTAAAATCATTGACAAGATTTTTTTAAAAAAATAAAAAATAAAATACATTATATATGAATGCTGGGGCCAGGGGTGGGATAATTTTGATGCCTAATGTGTAAATTGGTACAGGTGTTGGAAAGTGTTTCAGGAAAGAAAATAGCCATGAATGATTTCAAATCAAGGGATTTTTTAAGGAGAATTTCCAGTTTTGGGATTTTTCCCCTCCCTTTCTCCAAGTTTCAGCCTCTTTTGTTTTCCCTACGTTTTGATCATAAAAAAAGAGAAAAAAGTTAGTAGGGGAGGATGTTTGTATGCTTAGGAATAGAGCTCTGTCCTAAATAAACCCAGTCTTATGAAATTCAGTGTTTGTTCCTCGCAAAGACTCGCTTTGACTCCAAAGCACTTCCGACTTTAGCAAATCACGTTTAACCCATCACGTCGAAAAAAGAATGAGAGGAAAGGAAGAAGTTTTAACCTGAAAAAGGAACAGTTGCAGTGGTGAAATGTAAAATTTGTTGCTACTGGTTCTGTGGGCATGGCTTGGTGGTGGGTCATGTGACTGGGTGGGCATGGCCAACTTTTTTTTTTTTAACTTTTTTAAAGCATTTTTTTACTACCGGTTCGGGCGAATAGGTAGTAAAAAAATGCTTTAAAAAAGTAAAAAAAAGAGGTTCTGACGATCAGAGCTGTGCCGCGTGATCGTCGGAACCTTTTTTTTTTTACTTTTTAAAAGCATTTTTTACTACCTATTCTCCGGAACCAGTATTAAAAAAATGCTTTAACAAAGTAAAAAAAAAAGGTTCCGACGATCACAGCTGTGCCGTGCGATCATCGGAACCTTTTTTTTTTCTTTTTTAAAGCATTTTTTTACTACCGGTTCACCTGAACCAGTAGTTTTTGTCACTACCAGTTCGCCCCAACCGGAGCGAACCAGTAGCATTTCACCCCTGAACAGCTGGATCGATTTCCCCCCTCCCAGTTGCTTGTGAGCAAGACGCGGGAACAAGTGAATGGCATGCGTGTGTGTGTGTTATTTTTTTTGGGTGGGGGGGAGAAAAACAAACCCACCTTCCATTTTGCTCAGCGAATTCATTCCACTTTTTTGATCCACAACGCCTCCGAATTTTGCAGTGTTTGACAGACTCCTCCTCTGGGACCTGCCGCCGCAGCCCGGAGAGCATTGGGTGCCCTCTGAACAAACGAGACTTTCACCTTTGTATTAAAAGAGACAAAAAGACTTTTGCTGCTGTGAATAAGCCGACTTTTGTTTATTCTTTCGGGATTTTTTTTTTTGGTTGGTCACGGGGTGGTTTTGTTTGTTTGTTTCTCATCTGACAAATGCTTTGATCTTGGGATTGGAAGGTGCTGGCAGTTCCCACGTCCTAGCAGAGTGCAACCAGAACATGCTCGGGGGAGTCTTTGCTCTGGCCTGAGCAGGGCCCCCATCTTAAGACACACAAACAAAAAACACACAACCTTTTTTTGAGGGGAGTGGGGAGAAATTTGAGGTCCCCCCGTCCCATTTGCTCCTGTGGCTCCTTTTCTACCATCTTGTAAAAGCCAGCATGGTTGGCTGGGGAATTCTGGGAGTTGAAGTCCACACATCTTAAAAGTCAGTGAAGTTGGGAAACACTATCGCGTAAAGGACCGGCTGCAAGTGTGCAATGCCTTGTCAGCCACTGGGGGGTGCAAGGAACATGGGTAACTTGCCCTCCCAGGGGATCGGGAGTCTGCCTTGGCTGCCATATTACAGAATTGTCACGGGTTAGAAACACCCACCATGGTGAGTCTGGAGCTGCCAAGAGCCACTTCATGATACTCGAAAGATCAGTGGCTCTAATGGTGGAGAGGGAGATGTGAGGCCTGTCGGAAGCCAGCTACTGACCGTAGCTTGCTCTTAAGCCAGAATCCTTTCCGTCCTACATACCAGCTTGTTTTGCTAGGCTCAATTCCAAGGAGTGACAGCTGTTTCGTAAGGACCAGCCTATACCAGGATGAAGGAACTGCATTCACATGTCTCACAAAGCCTAAAGCAAGAATAGGTTGTGCAAAAGCGAGCAACATATTCTTGGCTTGTTCGATTTGCTTCCCCCTCCATGATGGCTTATTTTGGCCTGGTTTGATTGCAGACATGGGCAGGACAGAAAAACACACCAGGATGAAGCCAGAAAAGCCGAAAAATACGTTTGTATTCCCCTTTTTGCACGTTGCATAAAAGCCATATCTGCAGCTGAGAAGCTGACAACAAACAACCTGGGTTTCAAACTCAAGTTTATTAGCCTAAGCCAAACCTTGGGGTTTTTTTCCCCACTGCTTGAATATTTTTAATGATGCCAAAACCAAATCAAAGCAACCACATTCTGACTTGCCCAACAAAAGTCCAAATTCTCCTTCCCATTTCACTGTTCTTAAAACACAGAAGGGAAACGTGTTTTTTCCTCCCTCCGGTATTCACATTGCGGCAGCCTGTATTAATTTGCAGTACACTAAAGGAAAAAAATGTATTATTTTTTTTTAAAAAAAGCTGTTATTATCCATTCTAATAGCCACTGTAAGCATGAATGATGAAAAGGAGGAAAGTACATTTAGGGGAGTGGGTGGGAGACTGGTTAAGCAACCGTATAAATACAAAAGAAGATTTATTACAAAAAAAAGGAATCAGGTTACTTAGGCAAAAAAAAAAATACACGAAAAGCACTAAAATGCTCAGTGAACTAGCTTGCATGATACAACTTTTGTCTAAGTTTGAGGTCTCTGTCCTTCTTCCTTTGCAACGAATGGGTTCAGCTCTAAAGTGCAATGCAAAAAAAAAAAGAGAGAAAAAGGAATATTGATTGTGTTTATGCAGTTATTTTTTTAATGTGTGTTTTTTTTAAGAAATTGCTTCTTTGTATGTTTTTTTCTGCAGTTATTAAAAGAACATATGCATGAAATTAATTTTTTTACCATACATATATTAATTAACAGGCATTATTAGCGTCTTATGCAAAAAATTATAATGCAATTATAAATTGTGGATAGGGCTCGCAACTTGGGTGTCCTCCTGGATTCACGGTTGTCTCTGGAAGATCATGTAACGACCGTGACCAGGGGGGCATTTGCCCAGGTCCGCCTTGTGCTCCAGTTGCGCCCTTACTTGGACCAAGATGCCCTATGCACCGTTACTCATGCGCTGGTCACCTCCCGTCTTGACTACTGCAACGCTCTCTACCTAGGGCTGCCCTTGAAAACCACTTGAAGGCTTCAGCTGGTGCAGAATGCGGCCGTGCGGGTTGTGATGGGAGTGTCCCGACACTCCCATGTTACACCCCTCCTGCGCGACTTGCATTGGTTACCGGTTGCCCTTTGGGTGAGGTTCAAGGTGCTGGTTATTACCTACAAAGCCCTTCATGGCCTAGGCCTGGGATATTTGTCGGACCCCCTGCAGCCAGTGACAATTCCCAATTGCCCAGTGCGTTCCCACAGACAGGGCCTCTTCAGGGTGCCGTCGGCCAGACAGTGTCGGCTGGCGACCCCCAGGGGGAGAGCTTTCTCTGTGGGCGCACCCACCCTCTGGAACCAACTTCCTTTGGAGCTCTGGATGGCCCCTGACCTTTGCTTGTTCTGCCATGATTTGAAGACCTGGTTGTTCCGCAGCCTGGACTGATGGGGGGTTTCTTAATGAATTTTAAATTGTTTTAAATTGGAATTTTAATTTTATATTGTCTTTTAATGAGGAACTGTGCATTTTTACCGTTGTGAGCCGCCCTGAGTCCTTGGAGATAGGGCGGCATATAAATTGCATTATAAATAAAAATACATAAAGGTTCCCCCCCCCAAAAGACCCCTCAGCTGTCTGAATTTTCACTTTCACTCTTGCTTTCTGGTTAACAGATGACCTGCAAAATCACCCAAGGTGGAAGACTCCCTCTTAACACAAAACTGAGGCTGGTTAGGCAATAAGATATTGATGTCTATGGAGCAGCTAAGAGCGATTAAAAAAATCTCCTTTTTCAAACGGAACTTACCCAATGTAAAATAAAAGCATAAAACACTGTAAATACTTCTTTTATAGCTGTATAATAAGTGTATATGGAGTTTCACAACAAAATAATTCCAGTTTCAACGGAGGTACTCAAACTGCAATTTTTGAATAGATTAAAAAAAAATTGAGCGCAATTTGCCTCGATCTCACCACTGCTGCTAACAATTCAATGCCTTCCTTGTTTTAGACTTTTTTTAAAAAAAATATTTTATTAGTTTCAAAAGTAAAACAATGGACATTGCTCAACGTCTCTGGTTTCTAACATTTGCGTCTAAATCAAATTAATAATCTATTCCTTGATCTATATACAAATTTACATATCTCCTATTTCATTATATATCAAGTATGCAGTATTTTACTTCCTAAACCACTATGCATGTATTTAATAAACCTATATTACATTCACAAATTCAATATACATTGATATATTGATATACATTGATATATACATTTCCAGACATTCGTTGTCCCTTGTTTTTGGCATTCTTCCTCTTATCTAACCAATTATAAAATTTATTCCAGACTTCATAGTATGTTGATTCACTTTTGTCTTTGAGTTCTAAAGTGAGTCTGTCCATCTCTGCACAGCTGTAAATTTTGTGTATTACTTCTTCTTCTGAGGGTATTTCTTTACACTTCCATTTTTGAGCAAATGCTAGTCTTGCCGCGGTAAGTATATGCAATATTAAATAGGTTACATTATTGTCATATTTGCCATCTGTTATGCCCAGTAAGACTTATTTTTATGTAATAAAATGTGCTTGCCTGAGTGAGAGAGAAAGAAAGAGGGGAAAAGAGATTGCTAACCCTTTGCCCTTTCTCTCCCCCCTTTTTTTTCCCAACCTGGAAACAGAGGATATTGTAACATAAAGGACTTTTATCAAAATATGTATAAAAATAGCTATGCTTATAAATACACCTTAGTGACTGAATGTACAGTGTATAGACTCATTATCGCTAATAAAATTGTCCTGAAAAATAAGTCCCCCAAAAAACACATTTATGGTTATGAAGAAAATGTATAGTGTTGAAGTACTACATACTTGCATGCACACATCTGTATTTGAAGTAATGGAACACATAATTTGAGTTTATTGGATGTCTTGCTTCATCATTCTACACAACTAAATATAAAAACCCATGTTTGTTTTTAAAATCAAATAAGTATATTAAACTTTTGTACAATGTATAATAAAAAATAACATCAAAGAGTCAGTTGCTGCAAGAAATTACAATAGAATGTACATTAATCAGCTTGTAAAAGCAACAATTGGTCATAGAATCTGTTTGGTTGCTGTCAGAGATTGCAAACTGAGAGAGAGGGATGATAGGTCCAACAAAGAAAAATTTAATGGAGTGAAAAAAAAGGGAGACAAAAACCTAAAATTATATACCTATGATACACATGTAAATGCACATGTGAGGATTATTAAATAATATTTAAAGCCTATGCAAATGAGAGAGACACAGCAAACAGATTGATTTAGTTGCATATATGGGAATGAGGACAGTCCACTTCTCTGTGTATCTTCATTACAAACGACAAGTGACAGAAATAAACCCTAAATCTGTAGGAGGCAGGAGGGGGAGGCTAGGGTGAGATCTCTTGAAAGGAACAGGCAAGCATTTGAGTGACACATGGGTCTGTGGACACTTGGCCTCCTCTCTCCTCCTCCCCCCATCCGAAGCCAACCATCCTCCTGGCTTCTCCCTTCAAGTCAGCAAAAATACTTTCTCTCCGCAGAAGGCCATATGTGAGTTGGTGGATGAAGTGATGTCAGCACTGGTCACCCAATGGGGGCCCATGGAGAATGTCCAAAGATCTGGTCCTCAGGCTGCCTCATAAGGACATGTGCCAGCCTCAGAGTTTGGCAAAGGCTTCTGTTCAAGGACAGGTCATTGGGCTTTCCCTCCATCATTGGATACAGTGCTCCAAGGACCATGGTCTGCTGAGAAAGAGGAGGAACTCAACGGGGGCACAGGTGACACTCCATTGAACATACAGCAGGGGAACAGCAGAAGCAGGCCAAGCTGGAAGAAGTGGAAAGCAGCTTTAAACACAAGTGGACAGGTGTGGTAGGGCAAAAATGGAAAATGCCCATGCCAAAACAACGGAAGAGTGCCTGGCTTACTTTGGAGTAAGTGAGCATACAGGCCTCTCTCCTGAGCAGGTGAAGAAGAATCTGGAAAAATATGGACCCAATGGTAAGTGCTTTCTAAAATTACAGCCCTTTTGGTACCCACTTGGCCAGGTGCCAGGATGCAAGAAGGCAGGGGAAATGGAGAGCCAGAAAGCTGAAATGATGTGCAGAGCGACATAGATATGAGAAGAAAAGAAAGCAAAGGCAATCAGACTAAAGATGCACAGTGATGGACATGGATTCTAAAATGTAAGGAAGGACAGAAGCAATAAGTAGAGGTGAAAGAGAAGGAATCAACTATTATCAAAGAAAAACAGTTACATAATTATTGGAAAGCAGGAAGGAGGTGATAGAGATGGTCTAGCAGAGTCTAAAGTTGGCTGTGGAAGGGGAATAAGAATGAAGGTAGAAGCAAAGCACAAGAGGGAAAATTGATGATTGCAAAGTTGGGGGAGAGGTAGTCATGCTGGGGACAGGGCAGCTGCTGCTGCTTTGCTAAGAATAACTCAGTAAATTCCCTTTGGTATGAATGAGATATCAAAATTGTTGATGGGCAACTTGTAGGAGCAGCCGGGAAGTTGAAACAAAAGAGAAGTACTGATATTACACAGCCAGTGAAGTGAACTAGTTAGATGCTGAGTAGATTTGAGAAGAGATGTCTTTGAGGAACAAAATGTAATTGTTTGTTGGTTGTGATGCTGTGTGAGTGGGTGGATCTGGAGAGGCTTGTTTTGTGAGGAGTGGGCATATCATGCTGCCAAAGATACAGATGATTGAGAGGACAGTCTGATTTCCTAATTTTATAATGTCCCTCAAATACATGCGGTAAGGTCAAAAGTTCTGGATTCCTCAGTGGTTTTATAACAAGAATTTGATCAGAGGGGATTGGAAATGTGTGATTATGGTATTTTGTGGGACATGCACAAGTTTGTAACTGCTCTAAATGAACCCCAGTCTGTTCTTTCCTATCGCCTTGTGAAGTCCTACCTCCAAGGGTTTCCTATGCTTAAACCAATTTTGCAATCACTTAGGTCTGTGGTTTACAAATTGAAGTCAGTAAAAGGCTTACTCATTTCTACATGGGTGTCCATATCCAACTCACAATCACTCCCTAAACCTAAGCATGATCATATAACTCTTTCTTTCAACTGTGGAGTTATGACACTGAAAATTAACTTTAAACTCCATGTGCGGAACCAACTGTAAATCCAGAATAGTTTAGCCTATACCACTTCTCTGTTGCCACCTTTGCTTGACCACTCAGCAAAAGTCATACTAGCAATAACCCTAACCAGCTTTTCTTTCTCTTTTTTCCTTTCTTTTCCTCTCTCAACATGTTGTCTCCAAACCCCAGAACTCCCAGCTGAAGAAGGTGAGTCCTAAAAAAAAATATGCACATAAGTGTTAGGAAGGAAAACCCCTTCAACCTTGAATTAGCATGGCCCAAATGACTCCTACAGACCATAACACTCATTCAGTGGCTATTGGGTCTCCAGATTGGGCCTCAAACTTTCTATTTAGAAATAAAATCTCAGGTTACCCTGTGAATTGCCATGTGGTTTGTCCCAATCATTTCCACCATGTTCCATCATGAGGCATAGACATGGAGCTCTTTGTTTGACCAATCAGATGCCAAATTCTGCCTCTACCAAACTGTACATTGTTCTATTCAGATCCATGTTCTGATCTGCCAAGCATCACCCCAGCACTCATTTTCCCTTTCTTGTGCCTTAGCACTAATTCAAAGCTTCTAAGAGGCATAGCTGTGATAAAAGATAGCTTGGTTCTTTGAAATGTTGTTGGCCAATTAATGGAGGCTGCTTGGTAACTGGGAGAAAAAAAAACCCAACATTTTTGTATGAAACAAAGATCTCTTTTTGGGAGACAGATCAATTGGGAAGAGGCAGGAGAAAAAAAATGGTTGTATACATTGCCAATTCTCCAGGTTAATGGTTGCTATGGAGTTTCTGTTAACACATAGGTAGACTTGCATAGAAGAACCTACCATTTTCCCAAGTGTAACTGCTGGAACTTGTTCAAAAATCTATCATAGATGTCTGCAGGCCCACTATCCCGTCTCTCTTTCCTTGCAGCCCATTGCTTTCTTGATTGGGGGGAGGCAGGCTGATTTCCCCCATCCCATCTCTGCAGTCTCTGTCTCCTTTGTGCCTTTCATCCCACCCTTTCTTGCTTATCAGGCAAAAGTATATGGGAGCTGGTGGTGGAACAATTTGAAGACTTGCTTGTGCGAATTCTCCTGCTCGCAGCCTGCATCTCTTTCGTAAGTGACACTGTCCTTGTAACTGAGGGAACTTGGGAAATCCACACTGGGTTGAAGAGGAGAGGCAACCATCTGGGGGGCAGAATGGGAAAGAATGTGTATCGTGGGGAAGTGATGACTGCAAACATGCTCTCTGAGGATGCCATCCTGTGTTAGGAACACACCAACTTCCACTACATTGGAATGGAAAGAACAGTGCTGCAGTTATTGGATTGATTTTAGATTGTTTAGTAATGAGTGGCATCCTTAGTACTTTCTGAGTGTGGTTGTTTGCTTGTAGACATTTCATTACCCAATGAGGCAACATCATCAGTGAGAGTGAGTGTGGGGTTTGCTTCCTGTTTATAACTGGTGTGGGCAAGCTACTGTATATAAACAGGGAGCAAGGCAAGCCCCACACTCACTCTCACTGATGATGTTGCCTCGTTGGGTAATGAAATGTCTACAAGCAAACCACCAAGCTCAGAGAACACCAAGGACCCCACAGTTCAACTCTGAGCCACAGACATTCCCTTCTATTGGTAATCAGTGTCAACAAATTGGTGAATTGGGTGGGTGGGAAGAAATAACTCTCAAATGAAGGCAAATATACATGTCCCAGGATAATGTTGCAGGATCCAAGCTGGGTCGTTTACCGGGACCAGAAGTTTAGTCTTCAGAAATAACTGTAATGTCATATTTAATAATTCCCTTTCACCTCAGGGATAGGGATTAATGAAGGCTTAAATTGAGTCAGGATTCAGAGCTGAAATTATTTTCACTGGCAAGGCAGGTAATACATGTAAATTAAAACTTTGCCTCTGAGCATGTTCAATGTGTTTTCCCACATCAATTATTTTTCAGCATTTGGGATGTTTAATCCAATCAGGTCATTCTGTTTCTTTTTCTCAAAGCTAAAATCTGGCTTCCTTCTGTGTAACAAATCAGGAAACATATTGAGCTAACTTATCTGTTCAGCAATTTCTTTTGTCTCCTTCATGCTTAAAAGCAGGCACCATGTTTTATTTGGCCATTTTCAAATATTTTACAATCATTTATTTAATGACATTTACACTTAACTTCCTCTGAGAGAATAATGATAATCCAATCTGATTTAGCCCATTAAGTTTCTTACTGTAAATTCACAAAACCATTTCCTTCTGAGCAAAATCCCAGAAAACAATTTGGGCATCAGTTTGTCTTCTAAATGTGCACTGTTTCCCCCCCCCTTTAATACATAATTTTATTAAAAGTTTTTAAAAGGAGGCTAAAGACCAATACAAACTAAAAACTACTACCAATTAATATAAAATAAGAAAAAAAGAAAGAAATCAGAAAAAAACCTAAAAGTGCAAGAAAGGAAAAAGAGAAAAGAAAAAAAGAACATGCAAAGAAGTGGCTTCTTTACAGCAGTTATAAGTACAATTATAAATTTACCTTTTAGTCTATGGTTACAACATGACCTTCTTTCTATAATTGATTAATCAAACATCAAAACCATAATCATAAGCTCATTTTTCCTCTTTTATGCAAAAAGTCCATATGGATTTCTAGGTAGCAATACATGTAGATATTATATTTTCTCTGATCAAAGAAGTAAGTTTGGCCATCTCAGAGTTCTTCGATAAGTTTAAATTATAATTGTACTTCCACTATAATGAATACATTGACTCAATCCAGAAAAAGAATATACCTGACCTGTACATTCCTGTATAAAAATGAATGCTCTCGGGTTCATAGAAACTATAAACTCCTTGCCATTTCTATAATACAGCAAACCCAAGCATGAGAAGCTGAGATTTTCCTTGTTTCAGCACCCAGAAGCTCATTGTAGCCTGTTGTGCTTCTGCCTAGTTTCTTGACACTTGAGATGCAACCTCCTCAGATTGTGATACTAGATCAGTGATGGCTAACCTTTTCGGCACCGAGTGCTGAAACTGGAGCCTGTGCGTGCATGCCGGAGTGCCGGCTGGAAGAGAGCAACTGGCTGGTGTGCATGCGTGCGGCAGCCAGCTGCTGTTCCAGGTTCTGTTGCGCACATGCCAGGTGGTTTTCATGTGAAGACCAGCTAGCCGGCGCGCATGCGTGCTCTGGAACCTGGAAGAGCAGCTACCCACTGCGCGCATGTGTGATGGACCAGCTGCTGTTCCGGGTTCCGTTGTGCACATGCCAGCTGGTCTTCACGCGAAGACCAGCTGGCCAGCGCGCATGCGCACTCTGGAACCTGGAAGAGCAGCTGCCTGCTGCTTGCATGCGCGACGGACCAGCTGTCCGGCACACATGCGCGTGATGGAACCCAGAAGAGCAGCTGGTGATGGCGCACGTGCCCACAGAGAGGGCTCTTCTGGCACGTGTGCCATAGGTTCGCCATCACGGTACTAGATCTTTCAAGAGCACATGGTCAGGCTCTGCAACAGGAGGTCTCAGAAAAGGTCATAATTTACAGCCTGGTTCTCATGTCGCTGTGGTTCAACATTTCATTTTCAGACAGTCCAGGATTATTGGCATTTTCTTGACCAAAAAGCCAATCAACCAAACTGTTCCATCCATTTCCTTATTTTCTTTCTCCTACAGAGCTCTGTAGGACACAAGTATTATGGGCCTTCTGAACATAGGAAAGAACAATCTACTTTGGGATTGTTTTATCATTGAAAAATAGGACAGACAGTATAAATAAAATTAAGATCACATTGGAAATAGCACTGTCTTCACCATGGTTTCGAGATATGCTTGTTTTGAATTTTAAGTGCTGAAGCTGGACCTGCAAACAAAGAGAAAGAAATCTGATAAAGTCTTTGGAGATAATCTTGGGAAACAATCAAGCATTACAAAGCACATTTGTAGTTAATCAACTATAATCCTTCTAACAATTATGCCCCCCCCCATATCAAACAGCATGAGGTATGTATTTGCACCATGCTCTGTTCCTCCAACAGAAACCCTGTCAGACACAGCTCTCTCTCTCTCTCTCCAACAGGGGGTGGTGTGAAACCTTGTACAGATGCTTCATCCCACTTGTGTGCAACACATACCTTCCTTTCACATCTGAAGCTGTGCATAGTTACACACTTGCCCCTACCTGCACAATTGTGCAGCATCCATGTGTTTGTGTGCACCCCCCCCCCCCCACCAGCAACAGGAGCCCTTTGTGCTGGTGCTATCAGGTTTCGTGGAGATTGACTGACACACTTCATTTTTGTGCCGATGCAAAACACAGGCTGGCTTCAGCTGTTTTCAGATGGCACGTTCAAGGAGAATTAAAAATTAAATGGGATCTCAGAAGGAGAAAACAGAGGTGGGGCTGGGATTTACAATTCCTGACTGGAAAATGAACAAGGAGTCAAGGATCATATCTGAGCAAAAGAGAAGTGGAAGATTAACCACATTCTCCCTCCCCCCCCAACTATGCATAGCTGTTGTTTTTTTTTTTTTACAGGTGCTGGCATGGTTTGAAGAGGGCGAAGAGACAGTCACTGCATTTGTGGAACCATTTGTCATCCTATTGATCCTGATTGCCAATGCCATTGTTGGAGTTTGGCAGGTAAACTAACCATGTTTTGTTTCATTATGGTTTGGTGGATGTAGGTCTGTGAGGTGATCCAGACTCCAAAGGAAAAGTGATTTGAAACATGTGTGAATGCACATGTATCTGTCAGCTGTCTTTAAATAAAAAGCCTTTTTTGCTGGAATTGCGTAGGAAAAACCCAGGAAACCACGAGCCCAGGGAAAGGCACCTCTTCCATTGCAAGTTACTAATGGGTAAAATATAAGTGCTCTGTACACCTCAAATCCCCTTTGTCCCTTCAGATCCAGATCCCTAGGGGCTAATTCAGATGTTGCACTGGCATCAGGAGAATTTAGTCCTCCCGTCAACTATAGAACTTCCCTATGGACTTTAGACCAATTCTCTACCTTAACCAATCTATCTCAGGAAGTTGTTCTGTGGGGAAATTTAGGAGGGAGCCTTGTACATGACTCTTTGGACTCATGAATAAAAGGTCTTAGATAAACCCAATAAATAAATAAATAAGCAAACCATGATTTAAAGTTGTATTTTTCAAACTTGGCAAATTTAAAAGGTGTGGACTTCATCTCACAAGGACGTGAAATCCACACATCTTAAAGTTGCCAACTTTAAAGCGTAATGGGTATGTTCACAAACCACACTAAGCCAGAGCCAAGCAAATCACATTGTGGTTTAATGTAAGGTGTGAAGCCCTCTTTAGTATGTGAAGTATCTCTATGATGCTCTGAACACACTACAATGTGGCTTAATATATTTTGTTCTTCAGATGTATCTTATGAATATTATCTGACTGCTGTCATGAGGAGATTGCTGTACTCTAACCTAGACAATCTCTGAGAGCATGAAGGTGCTTTCAGCAAATGTCAGGGTGTCAAAATATCAAGGCTTAATGGAATGGGAGTTTGGATCATTACTCTGTGCCTGGCTCATCTGTTTCTGCTTGCTTTCTTGCATTGGGGGAATGGAATGGAGCTTCCCTCCACTGAGGGGGCCTGAGCAGTAATTGAAAGCAACAATAGGGCATCTTAATTCTGAGTGGGGGCTTTCTCTTTGCAGGAACGAAATGCTGAGAATGCCATTGAGGCCCTAAAGGAGTATGAACCTGAAATGGGCAAGGTCTATCGATCTGACAGGAAGGCGGTACAGAGAATAAAGGCTAAAGACATAGTCCCTGGCGACATTGCAGAGGTGGCAGGTAAGTGTCAGGTGGGGGGGGGGAAGAAGCATTAAAGGTCATGGGGATTCCCCAGGGCGAAGAAGACTAAACATAGAGTGAGAACCAGAGTCAGTTTGGATACTACAAGTTCTCTTCCATAATCTTTAAATCCCTAAGTAGCTTAAGCTATTAGAAATGAGGCAACTGAAGATGACAGATATCACTAGCAGTGACATTCAAAATGCTTAGATATTTCTGGAGTGACTGCTCTAGAAGACAGTATTCTCCTCTCACTCCGATGCCTAGAGTAGGGTCAAGGTCAATTAAGTCAAAGGGTTAGAGGATACATATTCTCCAGAATATTCTCCAGAAAAGGATAGTATGATTCTCTAGTAACAATCATCAACAGCAATACTCTTCTCTAAAGAGCAGTTGCCAAGATTTCTGTCTCCGATCTCCACCTGAGGATTTAAAAATGCTTCCGGGTTTGTTAAGCTGAAGCAATTATTGACACTGACATAGCATTTCTGTATTATATTGATTGCACAGGCTGTCTCAACTTTGGACCAAAGACTGAATAATGATAAAGAAGCATTATTTTGTTAAACAATTGAGTTGCAAAGATATTTAGCATCAAGCAGGGATCAACCCATTCTTTGATAAGGAGAACTATATTTTATGTACTGATTGGCTAGAATCTACATAAGTTTTCATGCTCGCCACGGATTGGCTAGAATCTGCATAAGGTTTCATGCTCATCGCTGATTGGCTGTCTGGACCGTGGGAGATTTAACCTGCTGTCATTGGCCGACTGGTCTCCCTGGGGCTCCTTAAAAAGGCGAGCTCCGGCAGCCCAGCCGGCAGAGCGCAGTCACACGTTGCTGGAAATAAAAAGGTGCTGAATTCACTAACAACTCTCACCTGTTGCCTTGCGCCGATCTAACACTGGCGACGAAGGACAAAAGGGACCTAAGAACCTCCTCGTGAACCACGCATCTGTCTTGAAACAAGGACCTCCGACCACCTGCACTAATGGCATCGCAAGTATCACCGGCCCCAGCAATCTTCGACCTGCAGACGGAAGACTGGCACACATACATGGGCCGTTTCAGAATGTTCCTGGAGGCCAACGATTACCAGAACAGGACGGACAACAGGAAGTGAGCGTTATTCCTGACCTACTGCGACACCAAGGTCTACAAAATGGCACAGATGCTGATCGCCCCAGCAGATGTGGAGACCGTCACCTGGGCCACCCTGCAACGTGCCCTGGAAGACCACTACGCACTATCCACTGCCCCCATGGTCAGCCGAAATGAGTTTTACCACCGGCGTCAACGAGAGGGAGAAACCGTCAATGATTTTGTGGCCAGCCTCCGGGAGATCGCTACCAGATGCGAGTTCATAAATCCCCCAAAAATGATGAAGGACCGGATCATCCTGGGGATGAGGGACCTCACTCTACAAAAGAAACTGTTGATAAGGAGAGGGGTCTCATTCAAGGACGTTGTCAAGGAGGCCAGGGCTGCAGAATCATCAGACAACTCAGCAGCAAACGTAAGGAAGACCAGCGGGGTGCACCACACATACCAGGAGCCCGACTGGTCAACTGAAGTCCCTGAGTACGATGACGACTGGGACGACACAGACGACACCATCCACCGCGTGTACCCAGAAAAGTGGCAGAACCCCAGGGATACGGAGAGCAGGCAGCCACGTTGCCTGGGCTGCATAGGTTTCCACACAAGGGCAGCTTGCCATTTCCAGGACGCAACATGCTGCCGATGCCAAAGAAAGGGCCACATTGCCGAAGCCTGCAAAGTGCCCCAACCCATTACCTTTCAGCCAAAGCTTATAGCCCCATCAGGAAGACCAGGGAACCCTAGAGCCGGCCAACAATGGAGCAGACAAAGAGAGGACCAATACCAAGCTCCCAGAGAAATCCATCACACAACCGTGGGATACACAGATGCATATGAGCAGGAGAAATACCATGCAGTCGTGACCATTGAAGGGGAACCATGCAAAATGGAGCTGGACACAGGGTCATATTTTACAATAGTATCCTGGCAAACAATCAAGAAGTTGAACCCAGCCGCAAGCAGGAAGTTCCTGAAGCTGCCAAATGTCCGCCTGAATGACTATCAAGGGAACCGGATAGAGGTACTAGGCAGAATGGAAGTCAAAGTAACGTTCTACGAGTTCCAGGGCCAGCTGCTGCTCACGGTCATCAGCAACCACTGGCCATCACTGCTGGGAGTAGAATGGTTTAAACCCCCGGGCCTGGACATCACCGGACTGCACAGCATAACCACCCACGAACTGGACCAGCTGTTGGCAGAGTTCGCAGACGTCTTCGACAAGGGCCAAGGTAAATATACGGGGAAACCCATTTCATTTAACCTAGACCCCCATGTAACCCCCATCAGGCTCAAACCCCGTAGGGTACCATTTGCTTTGCGGCTCAAGGTTGAGGAACAATTAGACAAGCTCATTGCCCAGGGAATCCTCGTGCCAACCAACCACGCAATGTGGGAGACTCCCATAGTCACCCCCGTGAAGCCAGATGGGTCCGTCTGCATCTGCGTGGATTACAAGTGTACACTGAACAAAGCCCTCCAGCAGAGTGCATACCCAATGGCCGTGGTGCAACATCTGTTGCATTCCCTAGGAAGCAGGAAGATATTCTCCAAGCTGGACCTTGCCCAGGCCTATCAGCAGCTGCCAGTAGACGAAACCACCGCTGAAGCACAAACCATAGTGACTCACAGGGGGGCATTTAAATGTACCAGGTTGCAGTTTGGGGTCAGCGTAGCCCCAGGACTTTTCCAGTGCCTAATGGAGTGGCTACTGCACGGGATCCCAGGGGTGGTGCCATACTTCGATGATGTTTTTATATCAGGGGAGTCAATAGGCCAGTTGATGGAACGCATGCGGGAAACCTTGGGGAGGTTCCAGAAAAAAGGACTCAAAGTGAACCCTAAGAAATGCAAAATTGGCGTAAGGCAGGTAGAGTTCCTGGGCTACCTAATAGATGGATCAGGCATCCACCTGACTGACAGAAAGATGAAAGCCATTAAGAACGCCCCCACCCCGAAGAATAAGGCAGAACTGCAAGCCTTCTTGGGACTGTTAAACTTTTACAGCACATTTTTACAACAGAAGGCCACCATTGCTGAACCGCTCCACAACCTCCTGGGGAAGACGACACCGTGGACCTGGGGACAGAGGGAAGACCAAGCTTTTGCAGCAGTAAAAGACCTTGTCTCGTCCGACAGCGTATCCAATATAACCACACGTTGCTGGTTCGGATCACCTGTGACGCCTCCCCTTTTGGATTTGGGGCGGTCCTCAGCCACCGCCTACCAGACGGAATGGAAGCACCGATAGCATACTACTCCAAGACCCTGTCATTGGCCGAGCGCAACTACAGCCAAATTGATAAGGAGGCCTTGGCCGTGGTGGCAGGAAACAAGCGGTTCCACGAGTATGTATACGGTAGGCATTTTGAGATTGTAACTGACCATAAGCCCCTATTAGGACTCCTCACCGGTAACCAACAAACCCCGCCATACATGTCCCTGAGGATGACCAGATGGGCCATTTTCCTCACAGCGTATGACTACGAGCTGATCCACCGCCCCGGCAAAGACATCAGCCACACCGACGCTCTCAGCCACTGCCCGCTGCCAGAATTGGTGGAAGACCCCGCACCCACCGCCCAAGTGTTGTTGATCGACATCAACCATTAAGGGCTGTTTGCTGTGGGGAGAAAGGGTCGTCGTTCCCCAAAAGCTTCGGAGGCGCGCCATGGACACCCTGCACGTGGGCCACCCTGGGATCGTGAGGATGAAGGCATTAGCCCAGAGCTACATCTGGTGGCCCCAGATGGACAAGGACATTACCAAGTGGGTGGCCACCTGCAAACCCTGCCAGAGGACGCTGATCTGTCCCCGTACCCACACACACACCAACACAGCCAGTCGAGGGTTAAGGAAACACTTTGGAACGCACCCAGGTCTTATCTCCCACTTGGCAGCGATAGACACACCGTCTGCCAAGTGACTTTATTTTCAAAGTAAAACAGAAAGATAAATACTCAAGAGTCCAAATGTCCGACACTTTAAATCTTTCTCTCAGCAGTTCTGGACGAGGCTTTAGTGACTATCCAAGGTTTGCTTTGTTTGTCACAAGGATCCTTGACCACTACCCTCTATTATATAGTCTCTGGGGTGTGGTCCAGTGACTCAGTTCTAATCCCTAGCACGCCTCCTAAGCTGCTGCAAACGTTTATCACGCCTTCGGAGGCGTGCGTCCAGGAATGATGTTTCTTCATCACTCTGATTCGAATCAGCTGTCTCCTCTCCCTCGGCCGGCACTTGAGACAATGCCAGAGGGGAGGGGCCTGGAGAGGGAGGCCTGGCTGACTCCTCTTCCTCATGCTCGGAGCTTTCTTCCTCCGATGGGACAGGCTCAGAGGGCGGGGCCACAACAGACGCAACCAGCACCACCACGGGCACCCACTCATGAATGGGAAGCGGCCAAGGGGCCCTGGTCCCTCATACATATTGACTTTGCAGGGCCAGTAGAAGGACAGATGTTCCTGATTGTCGTGGATGCATTCTCCAAGTGGCTAGAGGTGATCATCATGCAGACAACCATGACAGAAGCCACCATCCAAGCCCTCCGATGGCTGTTCGCCACCCACAGTCTACCCGACGTCCTGGTTTCCGATAACGGCCCACAACTGACAGCCAAGACCATGGAGGCATTCCTCGCAGAGCAAGGGATCCGGCACGTACTCATCTCTCCTTTCCACCCAGCAAGCAACGGGCAGGTCGAGCAAATGGTGAGACTAACCAAGGAAACCCTCACCCGAATGGGCCCAGGGAATTGGCAGGAAAAAGTCAACCAGTTCCTCCTCGCTCAACACACCACCCCCCATGCGACCACCAACAAGAGCCCAGTGGAGTTGCTGATGGGAAGAAGGCTGAGGTCACAACTTGACCGATACCACCCGGACTACCTTCCTGAGACCCCCCTGGACTCCGCACGGCCCACGTGGGCATTCAACGTACAAGACCGGGTATTTGCACACAACTATGCGGGGTACCCGACCTGGCTGGCGGGCCGAGTCATGGCTGTCACTGGCCCCAAGTCATACCGCATTGAGCTGGAGGACGGGCAAATCTAGAGGAGGCATATCGACCAACTCAGACACTGCCTGGGGGACACTGAGCTGAGGAACCAGGGTGACTGGACTGCGACCGGAGGGCCAGAGCAACAATCGCAGAACCTGAGGTCTCCACCCCGAGGAGTATGCTCAACCGCCGGCCGGGAAGCAGACAACCAGGAACCAGGCCTACTCGGTGGCCCAACAGGGGGACTACTCATCAACCAGAGCCGCGACCATTCCTCAGGGATCGAGGGCGTCCAGCAGGAAGCGACGGTCTCGGAAGCCGAAGGAACCAGGCTGGAACTCGACTCGCGAGCCGAGAAGCTCCAGAAGGTTCCTTCCCTGGCAGCCAGAGGAACACCTGACTCGACCGCTGCAGCCAAGATCCCGGGGACAAGTGAACTGCGCAGGTCCAGTAGGAAGCCGGCGTGCCCCACCTACCTAGAGGACTACGTCACATATGTAGGCAGGGGATTGAACACTGTTCATTCTAGGAGGGGAGGGGTGTTATGTACTGATTGGCTAGAATCTACAAAAGTTTTCATGCTCGCCACGGATTGGCTAGAATCTGCATAAGGTTTCATGCTCGTCACGGATTGGCTAGAATCTGCATAAGGTTTCATGCTCATCGTTGATTGGCTGTCTGGACCGTGGGAGATTTAACCTGCTGTCATTGGCCGGCTGGTCTGCCTGGGGCTCCTTAAAAAGGTGAGCTCCGGCAGCCCAGCCGACAGAGCGCAGTCACACGTTGCTGGAAATAAAAAGGTGCTGAATTCACCAACGACACTCGCCTGTTGCCTTGTGCCGATCTAACACTATAGTTGGAATATGTGGCATAGAAGACATTCTCTGTGAGCTGAAAGAAATAAAGGTCATTTCCACTTGCACCTAACCAGGACACAAAATACCCTGATGATATCCTTTATCTGTTGGTTCCTGATGATGTGGCCATCATTTTGTTCCCAATGCACAAAGAAGACAGGCTTAAGTAACCCTTAGTTATACTGGCATTGAAGCAGTGGTGGGATGCTCCCGGTTCACACCGGTTCGCAAGAACTGGTAGTAAAATTTTTTAATAGTTCGGAGAACCGGTAATAAGATTGGCTGGCCACGCCCCTGAACCAGTTCCCAGCCCGGTCGCCGGTCACTTACCCCGCCCACCGTCATTGCCTGCATGCAGCCCCGGGACTTCGTCCTTTGCCAGCCAGGAACGCTGCCGCCAGTCGCTCCCGTGCACCCGGCTGCCTGCCTGCCTCATCACCACCACCATGAGGAAAGGCCCCGAAGTTCCGCTGTCTGGGATCGACGTGGGCTGCCGCAGGGAGAAGCCAGGTATGGCTGGCTGGACACTGCCCGGAGCTGAGCTCGAGGATGGCAGGAGGAGGAACGTTGCCTCTTAGCCGGCTCGACCGAGGGATAAGCCATCCGCCCCAGACACATGGGAGCAGAGCAGAAGGTGAAACTTGCCCCAGAGGCCGCCATCCCCACAATGCGCCCACGGCGCCAAACACGACTCGCCTGGGCGCGTGGGGCCCAGCATCCCCACGACCTTCCTAGGGCCCTGGGTCTACCTGCGAGGGCAGGGCAAAGATGGCGAGTTTTCCACGGGGGCTTCCCGGGCTCCGACCAGATCGGAGAGCCAGCAGAGGGTGTGAGATGCGCGCCGCATTTCCTCCGCGGGGCCAGGCCAAGTTTGAAAAAGTTCCCCGCCAGCGCCGGACGGGCTCCAGTGGCTGCAGCGGTGGTGATGGTGTCCGGGCAGATCCAACAGGTGAGAGCGCAGGAGGCGCCGCGCAGGTGCACCTTTGCAAAGCGGCCTCATGGCCGGCGCCTCCTTTCCCCACCCGGGGCTGCTGCCTACACCGCCAGGGAACCGGCGGAGGGAGTGGGGAGGGTGGGCACGGGGGGGGTCCTATCCAACTGGGCTTTTGCAAAACCAGGCGCGAGTTGGGGATTCCGATGCTCCACGCGCGTTTTGTGTGGCTCGCAGGGAGAGTGGGGTGGATGGGAATCCGAGCCTGTGGATTGGCTTGTTTGGGGTGGGGAGCCAGGATCTCCGATGACTGGGACTTCCAGGGGATGCCTCTGGCTTTGCAGCGGAGGGCTCTTTAAACCTGCCATATCTGCATTCCTTTTCTTTGGAAAGATCCCCCCCCCAAAAAAAGGACGGGTTGCCCAAACCTCCGAGGAGGTTGTAGGAAAAAAAAAATCCCTTTAAAAGCTTCTGATGATCCCAGCAGATTTGCCTGATTGTCAGAAGCTTCTAAAAGCATTGTTTTCTGCAACCTCTTAAGGTTGTAGAAAAAATGCTTTTAAAAGTAAAAGTAAAAAAAAAAGTTGGCCACGCCCACCCAGTCACATTACCCCCCAAGCCACACCCACAAAATAAGCCATGCCCACAGAACCGGTAGTAAAAAAAATTTAGAACCCACCCCTGCATTGAAGTAGAATTTAACTCTTATTCTAATGCTGTTCAAAATTTGCTTCTAGGTAGGTCAAATCTGTCTGGTTTTTGTTATCCATAATCTTTGGAAGGAAATAAGGTGACTGCAGTGACTTGAAACAGGCAGTTTAGGCAGATTGAAGCTTGGCAGGATTGAGCAGCAATTTAATTTAGCCCTAGGAAAATGCCCTCAGTGAAGGCAAGAATACTTCTGTTCCAAGAGAAAAGGTTAAATTGAGGTCTAATTCTCTCAGGGAAATTTCAGAATTTATCAAATTAATTGAGTGAATATCAACCAAGAATGAATTAAACTGAACTTGTTTTGATTTTCCAGTAGGTGAAAAAGAAACGTTCTGACAATGTCTATTTCTAAATACTTCATGTTAGAAATTGGATTAATGACCACCCACTCTAGGTTATTTTTTCCTCTTGTGACAATATATTGCTGCAAACCTCATTTAAAGCCAGCGTTTTCTCCTCCTGTCTGTTTACACACTTAGAAGTCTGCTTTTGCCATCCTCTCCTTCCAGTGACATTTGTGCAAGGCTGAGAATCCCAATCCAGATGTGGCACCTACTTCTCCCTACTTTTCCTGCCACTCCAGGAGGTACCCTGTTGGGTCACACTGGAGCAGCCATTTCCCACAAGTCAGGAGAAGAGTGGCTATTTTCATTTGGGTTAGATAGTGTTTTCCTTCAGCCTCAAATCCACAGGAAGTTCTGGAGATGCTGCTTCAGCAAAATCTGAATAAGACCCCACCATCATGGAGCTTGTTTACTCCTTGGGCTTGACCCTGGAATAGAGGCAAGAGGGATGTTTTGGGAACAGACAGTCCCCATGGAGAGTGAGAGCTGGAGGTGGAGCAGTGAAAGCCCTGAGGAATCCCTTTCAGCTGCACTTACTGGATAACAGCTGCCCTCAGAGCTGGGCCAGCAGCCAGATTATTCCCTCCTTCTTTTAAAATTAATTTAATTCAGAGATCATTTACTCTGTGGCCAGTTGCACAAGTGTTTCCAAAATATAAAGGGCAGCCACCCATCCATCCATGTGATTGAGCAGTCTCCCTAACAAGGTCTTGTAGCCTCTTTCTTGCTTTCCTTTTTGTCACACATTCATACAAAGGGGATCAGAGTGGTTAATTCTGTGTGCCTAGAAAAGAGAAACACTGCATTGCCAAAAAAAGGACAGACTTTACATAAAATTCATATTCTCCCACTTATGTGTAGCAAATAGGACAAAGTGTGAAGGGAAAAAGTTTTTGCTCTTTTGAGTCCATACATTTAAGTGTAAATTTTGAAAGGATTTGTTAATTTAAGGAGAACGCAAGACATCTTATCATTGTGACTGAACAGGCAATATGCTGGCTGCTAACAGTTGGCAGGCCACTACAAGCCCCTCCCCTCTCATTTTAGAAACTAAAGCCCTTCTATTTGGACCATTCCCTTTAAAATAGGACCTCTGCCCCCCACCCTGATCCTATCCCTCCCCAATTTGTCCTGGAGAGTTAAAAATCCAACAGGAAAGTAAAACTCCAGCTCAAATATCAATAATTTGATATTTATTGGGGTAAATACTGGGGGTGCTGGGAGTTGGCCGGAGGGGAATTGGCAATTTTTCCATCTTTGTCTCCTCCTCGTGGTCCCTCCCCCCCTTTTTTTAGTGGCCTCCCCTGACTGCTGCCCTGACTCTGATTTAGGCCAGTCTATTTTTGCCAGCTTCAGCTGCTTTGGGACCTCGTATCATCCTCCTTATTATACCCTCCTTATTATATTGCCATCTGATCTCCTTTTCTCTGTTGCTGCATTGTTACATCTCAGCCTCCTTTCCATCGCTTCCCATCGGTCTCGGCGCTGCGGAGAGGGACAGCGGGCTACAAGCGTGGGTGCTGGGAGTCCTGGATAACTACTGCTGCTTCATTACCGGGGGAATGATTCATGACTCCGCTGGTGGCTTTTCTGCTGCCTAGTCGTCGTGAGAGGGCGGCTGCGGCTAATTCCCCCGGATAAAATCATCGCAGTTGATCTGACTTTCCATTGCTGTGAGAGAGTGGTGGACTTTCCGGTTTTTCCTACGCCCAGTTGCACTGCATTTGCCCTCTCCTGCTTTACCATCTCCGGCGCCCATAGTCGCCTTTCATCTGCCTCCGATATTTTTCAACTGGCTTATACTTCGGTGGACCTCCTCTCGCTGTGAGATGCCCCCCTCTCGCGGACGTGGCCTTCCTATCTATCAAAGGCCTACCTCAAGGATGGGTTTTGGAACCCCGAGTGGTGGCATGCTTCAAAGCGGGGTCTGAGGGGCTTTTTAATTAGAGTTTTTAACCAAATTTTAAGGGGACCTGGGAGGTGGGTGGCGAGGAATGAGCCGGGGGCGGCTCTTACAGTTCAGCAACCTGGCCCGTCTGACGGTTGTGGGGGCAGGGGGAGGGAAAGAAGAGGCTCGGTAGAGAGAGGGTCTTCCAATCCCTGTGATGGTTGAGAGAGGCAGGGGATATGAGAAGAGGGGATATGGAGAGCGTCGCCACTGTGTCCAAGCGGTGGTGCGCTCCTGCCCCCTTGGCTCCCCCTGCTCCCCCAGGGGTGTAGGAGTGCGGAGCCCTGGACTCCAGCTGGTGTACTTGAATGCCAGGTCCGTGATGAACAAGGCCCTCCTCGTGCGAGATCTTGTTGAAGAGGAGGATGCGGACCTGGCCTGCATCACGGAGACCTGGTTAGGGCTGGAGGGAGGTGTCCCTCTCTCTGATTTATGTCCCCCAGGCTTCCGTGTGCTTCACCAGCCGCGACTCCAGGGTAGGGGTGGGGAGGTGGCAGTAGTTATTAGGGAGAGTCTCAGCCCCAGGGAGGTCACTGTTCCTCAGATAGGCGGGTGTGAATCGCTCCTTTTGAAGTGGGACCCTGGAGTTCAGTCGGGTCTGTTGGTTACGTACCTATCTCCCAGCTGCGTAGCCTCAGCTCTGCCCGCACTACTAGATGTCTTGGCCGAGTTGGTGGTTGAACTCCCCAGCCTTTTGGCTGTGGGAGATTTCAACTTGCCATCGGTTGGGGAGACATCTGAGCTAGTGCGGGAGTTCATGACCTCCATGACGGCCATGGACCTAACTCAGGTTGTACAGGGCCCAACTCATAAAGGAGGACACACACTCGTCCTGATTTTTCTCTCTGGACAGTGGATAAATGATCGGGGTAAGGGGGACTTATCCATCTACCCCCTGTCATGGACCTATCATTCCCTCCTCAGGCTGGACTTTCTCTCCGCCAGACCCTGCCACTGGGAGGCGGAACCTGTGAGATGGTTCTGCCCCAGGCGCCTGATGGACCCTGAAAGGTTCCTGATGGAGCTTGGGTCATTTCCCGCCTCCTTAACCCATGATTCGTCCGAGGCCCTGGTGGTGGCCTGGAACAGGCTGTGGCGGGGGCCTTGGATCGAATCGCACCTTTATTTTATTTATTTTTATTTATTTTATGCAATTTATATGCCGCCCTATCTCCGAGGACTCAGGGCGGCTCACAATGGTAAAATGCACAATTCCTGCCAATATAAAATTAAAATCCCAATTTAAAACAATTTAAAATTCATTAACACCCCCCCCCCCACCCCCATCAGTCCAGACTGCGGAACAACCAGGTCTTCAAATTGCGGCAGAACAAGCGAAGGTCAGGGGCCATCTGGAGCTCCAAAGGAAGCTGGTTCCAGAGGGTGGGTGCGCCCACAGAGAAAGCTCTCCCCCTGGGGGTCGCCAGCTAACACTGTCTAGCCGACGGCACCCTGAAGAGGCCCTGTCTGTGGGAACACACCGGGCGATTGAGAATTGTCGCTGGTTGCAGGGGATCCGAAAAATATCCCGGGCCTAGGCCATGAAGGGCTTTGTAGGTAATAACCAGCACCTTGAACCTCACCCGAAGGGCAACCGGTAACCAATGCAAGTCACGCAGGAGGGGTGTAACATGGGAGTGTCGGGACGCTCCCATCACAACCCGCGCGGCCGCATTCTGCACCAGCTGAAGCCTTCGAGTGGTTTTCAAGGGCAGCCCTAGGTAGAGAGCGTTGCAGTAGTCAAGACGGGAGGTGACCAGCACATGAGTAACAGTGCGTAGCCTTTGCCTTTGCGGCCTCTGACCCGATGCAGATCCCGGGTGGCTCCCGGGTGGCTCCATGGTTTACCGTGGAGCTTAGGGAAATGAAGCATCGGAAAAGACGCCTAGAGGGCAGTTGGAGATCCTCCCGGTCGGAATCTGACCGAACACAGTTAAGAACCCATATTAGGTCTTATCTTGTGGCGATGGAAGCGGCGAAACGCCATTATTTCACCGCTCTCATTGCATCTGCAGAAAACCGCCCAGCAGCCCTGTTTAGAGTGACCCGCTCTCTTTTCAATCATGGAGCGAGGGAGGACCCCTTGCAGGGCAGAGCTGAGGATTTCGTACAGTTTCTGCAAGATAAAATCGCTCAGATCCGGACTGGGTTGGACTGTGACTGGGCAGAGTCTATCGAGGAGACAAGGGCTTGTCTTGAAGGTAACATCTGGGTTGGGTTTGAGCCTGTTTCAGTGGATGAAGTGGACAGGATTGTGGGTCGGCTCGGTGCCTCCACGTGTTTATTGGACCCTTGTCCCTCCTGGCTTGTTTCTGCAGCCAGAGAGGTGACTGGAGGCTGGATCCAGGCTGTTGTCAATGCTTCTTTAAAGGAAGGGGTCTTCCCTGCCGCACTTAAAGAGGCGGTGGTTCGACCCCTCCTTAAGAAGCCTACCCTGGATCCGGACTCCCTTAACAACTATCGTCCAGTCTCCAACCTTTGCTTTATAGCGAAGGTTGTCGAGTCCATGGTGGCACAGCAACTCCCTCAATTCCTGGAGGAAACGGACTACCTTGACCCGTACCAATCAGGTTTCAGGCACGGTCACAGCACGGAAACTGCATTGGTCGCCCTGGTGAATGATCTCTGGTGGGCCCGGGATGGGGGCTGTTCCTCCATCCTGGTCCTACTTGACCTCTCAGCGGCTTTTGATACCATCGACCATGGTATCCTGCTGCAGCGACTCAGGGGGCTGGGGATAGGAGGCACTGTTTTACGGTGGTTGTCCTCCTACCTCTCAGGTCGCTCGCAGTTTGTATGGGCAGGGGGACAGAGATCCTCCCCGAGGCCCCTCACATGTGGGGTGCCTCAGGGGTCGGTTCTCTCCCCCCTGCTCTTTAACATCTATATGAAGCTGCTGGGTGAGATCATTCGTGGTTTTGGGGTGAGGTATCATCAATATGCTGATGATACTCAGCTTTATATCTCCACCCCAGACCACCCTGGGGATGCCCTTTCTGTGATGTCCCACTGCCTGGAAGCGGTGTGGGCCTGGATGGGAAGAAACAGACTCAGACTCAACCCATCCAAGACCAAGTGGCTGTGGATGCCGGCATCTCGGGATCTAGTGGTTCCGTCACTCGTGATAGGAGGGGAGGTACTTACTCCCCCTGAAAGGGTTTGCAATCTGGGTGTCCTCCTGGATTCATGGCTGTCTTTAGAAGATCACTTGACAGATGTAACCAGGGGGGCTTTCGCACAGGTACGCCTGGTGCACCAGTTGCGCCCTTTCCTAGACCGGGATGCCCTCGCCACAGTCACTCATGCCCTTGTTACTTCTCGGTTGGATTACTGTAATGCCCTCTACATGGGGCTGCCCTTGGGATGCACCCGGAGGCTTCAACTAGTCCAGAATGTGGCCGCGCAGGTTGTTACGGGAGCCTCTCGTTACTCCCGTGTAACACCTGCACTGGCTGCCGGTGGTCCTCCGGGTTCGTTTCAAGGTGCTGGTGCTCACCTATAAAGCCCTACATGGCTTAGGCCCGGGGTACTTGCAGGACCATCTTCTGCCATCCTCCCATCATCCTGTGTGCTCTCACAGAGCGGGCCTCTTCAGGGTGCCGTCAGTCAGACAATGTCGGCTGGCGGCCCCCAGGGGGAGACCGTGTCTCTGTGGGAGCGCCAACCCTCTGGAACGGTTTGCCCACGGTTTGCTTAGGACAGCCCCTGACCTCCTCTCCTTCTGCCGCGAACTGAAGACGTGGCTTTTTCATCAAATGGACTGACCCGTTGAGGGGGGGTTTTACATTGTAATAATTTTAATTAATTTAAATTGGATTTTAATTTATATTTAATTCATATTGTTGAATTTTTATCTTGTAAGCCGCCCTGAGTCCTTTGGGAGAAGGGCGGCATATAAATTGCAATAAAATAAATAAAAAAATAAATAAATAAAACAATTCATGTGTGCATGTGGATGCACAAAATATTTTGTCATCAAAGTCAGCTTCCAAAAACTTAGAGGTAAATGTTTCCCTCTACAGAGAAGGTCTAGAAACTCTCAATCTCTCCATGTCTCATTCTTTTTAATATTGAAAGGCCATGTTGCAATGTTTTCAGGATCAGACTCAATAAATCATTTAAGAATTAAGAGTTCAAATATATCTCTCTTTATTTACACAAGGCATTCTATATTCACTGAATATTCACAGATAGAAGCAAGGAATGGGTGCGTGCAGCTCCTTATATATACAATGGGTGGAGCTAGATATGGGAGTGGTGAAGTATGAATACATTAAGAAGTGAAGAATAAATTAACCCCTGATATCCCGTTCATATACTATTTACATATTGGAGAATAAGGCATTTACTTGTGACAAATCCCCCTCTAAATGCCGATTCGATATGCTACACCAATTACATTCAGATTCAGAACAATACAAAACATATAGCTTAGAAGTCAGGTATTTATGTTGCTTAGATGGCAAAGGTTTTGTTAATATGTCAGCTAATTGTTCTGATGTCTCACAATGCACCGCTTTAATAAATCCATCCTGAGATAACTGTCTCACATGTTTAAATTTTATATCTATATGTCTGGACCTTTGTCCAATGGCATCAGATCTAGATATTTCGATAGCCGCTTTATTATCTTCATGCATGACAAAAGGCAAGGCGGGTTTTTTCCAAATGTCAGAAATTAAGTCATTAAACCATACAAGGTTATTTGCTGCTTTAGATAGACAAACATATTCTGCTTCTGTTGTTGAAGTGGCCACTAAATCTTGTTTGCCAGTGTACCAGTAAACTGGACAACCGTTAAGGAGGAATATATAACCAGATGTACTTTTTCTGCATGAAGTGTCTCCAGCCCAATCCGCATCTGCGTAACATGTGAGGTTTGGCTCCTTGACATTATTAGGCTCTAATATCAAACAAAAATCTAAGGTATTCTTTAAATATCTTAATATCCTTTTGACAGCTTCCCAATGGTACATTGTTGGTTTGCTGACATGTCTGGACAATAAATTGAGGGGTAAAGCGATATCAGGTCTGGTCCAATTGGAAATGTAAAGAAGGGAACCTATGATTGATCTATAGAATGTGTTATCTTTGAACTCAGGGGATGATTCATCTGCATTCCTTAGAAAGTCAGTCTGCATAGGAGTGTCACAGGGTTTGGCATCGCTTAGATTACATTTGTTCAAGAGCTCTATGATCTTATCTCTCTGAGAAAGCTTGAATCCTCTTCTAGTTTTACTAATTTGAACACCAAGATACTTATTTACTTTGCCTAAAGATTTCAGTGAAAAATGTTCATTTAGCTTTGTTACAAATGTTTCTCTTCTTTCTTTATGTTTACCTATGTACAAAATGTCATCTACATAGATCAATACAAATTCTATGTAATCATCACCCTTTTTAACAAAGAAACAGTTATCAACAGTAGTAGCACTGAAATCCATAGTTTTAAGTACTTTTACTAAACAATCATACCATCGTTTACCAGATTGTTTTAACCCGTATAAACTTTTGTTTAATAACCAAGTCTCATTCTTGTTCGTGTATTGACTGTGAGGTGCTCTTACATATATTTCCTTATCTAATTTGGCGTGTAAATACGCAGTCTGTATGTCATATTGGAATACATCGAGATTGAGTGCTGATGCTACAACTAGGGCTGTTTTGACACTCTCAGTTCTTACTGTGGGGGAGTATGTGTCAGTATAATCCTCGGGATATTTCTGTGCATAACCTTGTGCAACTAATCTAGCCTTGTATAGAGTATTGCCTCCCTCTAAATTTTTAATTTTATATATCCACCTAGTGCCAATAATAGTTTTGTCCTTTGGTGCAATTGCAGGTGTAAATACATCTAATCCTTGTAAACTTTCCATCTCTTTTGTCATTGCTAATTCCCATTTTTCTTTTTCTTTAGGAGGAAGTTTTAACACTTCCTCATATGTATTAGGTGTCGTTGATTCTCCATTCATATGCATTATATAATCCTTGTACTTATTTGGCATTTGATTTCTGGTGTTTCTAATTGTTTTTTCAGGTTTACTATTATTATCATGCAAATATCTTGCTTCCTTTTTTGTTAATGTATCTGTCTTTATTTTGTGTTGACTGTTTGTCCATGTTTTGGTTTTGTTTCTATGTTTGTTGTCATTTTGCTTTTCTATAGTTCTTTTCTCTTGGGGTTTTGTATCTGTGTTGTTGCTTGGGAATATTTCATTAAGATGTATTTTAGACCAGTTGGCCTGTTCATGGAACACAGCTGTTCTGGAAACTATAAATTTGTTATTATTATCAATGAATCTGTATCCTTTTGTACCTGTCTCATATCCCATAAATCTAAGTCTTCTAGACACATTTTCTCCTTTTCTTCTTAATTGTTTAGGTATGTGTACGTCTGCAGTGACTCCAAATATGTGCATGTGTGCTAATTTTGGTTTCCTATTATACATCACTTCATATGGTGTCTTATTTACAATGCTGGACCAAGTTCTATTTTGTGTGTAATTGGAATATTGTAGGGCTTCTGACCAGAATTGTTTGCTTAAGCCAGCATCTTCCAATGTGCATCTAAATGTTTCATGATATCTTTCTTGAAAAGCTACCTTTCTATATGATTTGTGTTCTATGTGGTTGTTAGAGCGACTCCTCCTTGAATTGTCTTCAGCTATTAACTTATTGGATAGACTTTCTATGGATAAGTATCCTAGATTGATTGTGTCTAAATGTGACATATAATTATCCCATGATGGGTCAAGTGAGTTGATGATAACACTTTTCATCGTTTGGTCTGAAATCACCTCCCCCCTTAAATGCAGTTCAGCTCTAATTTTGTTTAAAGATATTAAATGTTCACTTATGGAAACCCCTGGTTTTATCCTAGAAGAAAAGAAATCTTTAGACATTCTTGTGGTAGTAGCTACACTATCACTGTGAAATAAATTGAACATGCATTGAATAATTTCTGAGACAGTCAGATTTTGCTTAATGCTGTGATACATTGCAGGAGATACACTAGAAATTAATAAGAAAAATGCTCTATGGTGTAAGCAGTCTAACTTTAGAGTCCAAGGTCTTTTTGGGGGATTAGTGATAAAAAACAGTAAGTTTTCTTTCATAAAGACAACCTGGAGCTGCTGATACCATTCTTGTAAATTAATGCCATCTATTCTCAGCTTTGGGAAGTCACTGGGCAAGTTTCTGACATTATTGGGTCCATTACTTACAACTGAGGGTAGTCCGTGGTCTCGTAAATGCTGGAAATTACAAAACGGCGTGGGAATGCTCGCAACGAGTCTGCACGATCCTTTCAGCAACTCATGTCTTCCTGGACCGTCTGCGTAGTCTTGCGCATGCGCGTTGCTCATTTCATTCCTGGAGTCGTCGTGAGAGGTTCTCGTCGTTGCGGCTCGCTCGCTCTGCTCCTCCTCAGATGAATCGGTCTCCGGCTCGATCTTGGGAGTCCTGACGATGGCGGTTGTTCTTTTTCTTCTCTTGAGAGCGTTGGTGCTCGCATCGATCTGCGGTGTGGGGCGGTATCTGCAGGGCTCTCTGGGTTCAGGCGTCGGTGCTCTCGTCGTCAGGATGGGAGCGGGTAGATTTTGAGGCGTTGGCTTGCTCGCTTGCTTTCTAGTTGATTTTTTGGTAATCTTTAGTTTCGGTCCAAATGCAGCAAAAAGCGTTTTCATTGCTGACTTTATTTGTGTGTCTGTTGAATCACCTTCACTTTCCGATTCTGATCCTTCTGAGGTGTTTGACTTTTCTTTTTCATTTTCATTATCTAGTAATGTCTTTCGCGCCAGAAATTTTGAATCAAGTTTTCTGATTGGCTCTGCTTCGCTCACCCTGGAGGTCTGTTGAAACCAAGATGGCTGCCATTTGAAATTTTGCGCGGGATCACCGTTTTTCTTCTTCACAGCATTTTTGTCTGTAATCGTATCACTCACTATTTTTGAATCTTTTGGCTTTTCAGTAGCGATGTGCTTCTCTCTCGCTGCTCCGCTGTTTTTCAGCATATCTTGGAGGTTCGCGATGAGGCTTTCATCGTTCTTCTGGCTTTTTAACAGTTTTAATATCTCTGACCTGAGTTCGTTGTTTTCTATTTTGTTTTCCTCTCGGTCATCATTTTCATTTATTATTTCTTCGTCTTCAGTGGTGTATTCTTCAGATTCTCTCGAAATCGCATTTGTGGACTCATCGATTATTTCTTGATCCGTTTCCATTTCTTTGCTGTATGCCCTGGTGTTGGGCCTATCTCTCTTAGATATATTTAAGTTTTTATTGAGTCAATTTAACCATCCTCTGCTACCAGCTTGTTGCAATGTTTTCAGGATCAGACTCAATAAATCATTTAAGAATTAAGAGTTCAAATATATCTCTCTTTATTTACACAAGGCATTCTATATTCACTGAATATTCACAGATAGAAGCAAGGAATGGGTGCGTGCAGCTCCTTATATATACAATGGGTGGAGCTAGATATGGGAGTGGTGAAGTATGAATACATTAAGAAGTGAAGAATAAATTAACCCCTGATATCCCGTTCATATACTATTTACATATTGGAGAATAAGGCATTTACTTGTGACAGCCCAGTTCCTTGGTCATGCTTTTTTCTTTTAATTTTCTTTTAAATGCTGCTGGCCAAGCAACTTTGGCATCAGTTAGGGGGATGTAGGAACATAGTTGTTGCCACCTTTCTCCTAGTCTGGCCTGGCCCTGAGTTCCCCTCCCTGCCTAGGGAAGTTGTGACCCCTCCATCTCCTTGAAGAAGAGAAGGAAATGGAGCAATGGATAGTGCCCAGCAACCAGCTTCTCCTTGTATGGACACTGGCAGGCAGCTGGTGATGCTTTGGGAATGTGATGAAGCAGGCAAGGAGGGAGAGAGAGAGACACTTAATGCGCTGGTGGAAAAGTGAGCTTCGGTGCATTTGGACATCTAGGGTTACTGTGCCTTGTCAGATGAAAGAGGGACAGGCAAAGGAGAAACCCACACTGGGATTCTGCCTCTGGCTACCTTAGAAGCAGGGCAAAAATATAACTTCCACCCCATCTGCATCCTACATTCTTCAATCCTGACATACCTGAAGCATATCCTTTTTTTTTTTTTAATTAAAAAGTTTTTAAAAAGTTTACACATATTTTCCCTTCCCTCCTCCCCCCTACTGCCCCAACCCTCCCCCCCCCCCGACTTCCCAAAGCAAATACAGGATATAGCATTTAACAAACATATAAACAAAAACAAAAACATAAGCTAACTATCTATAGGTTTATCTCCCTTTTGCACTTTAACTCCCCTTGTTCATATCTGAATATAACTATTTAAACCAGTTATTGCTTGAAAATAATCAATCCAACTTCGTTCTTGTCCGTTCTTCAATAATAAACAAGTCTTCTTTCTTCCAGCACTGCACAATCAGTGCTCAATTATAATTAACCATCACATCTCCAACCCTTACATATATTAACACATTAACAAAATATTTTAACCAATCTCAAATAAATTATATTATAAAAACCTTACTTTTACTTTTTACCCCATAAATTTATATTGATTCTTCCTGAAAACATTCCTTAGTTAATAACTTTGCATAAACTTATTCATCTTATTCTCTACATTTTAGTATTAATATACTTCAAAACAAAAATGAAAATTTGGTCAGTAGCTCATAACAATTCAAACATAACATTACTTAATATAACTTTTCAAGACAAATCATGTCCCTAGATATAAGTAAATCATTCATTTTCACTATAACATAACTTTTCCAAACAAATCATATCCCTAGATACAGGTATAGTCATTCATTTTCACTACTACTATCCTCCCCAGACAAAAAGATTGTAATTTTTCCATCTCCATTTTTTCCTAACTTTTTTGCGAACCTTCTTCTTCAGTCTTATTCCTCTGCCTTCTTTTATTTTTATAAGTTCTTGAATTTTCAACTGAAGTTGCTGTACCTTACAATCTTGTTCTCTTCGCAAAGTAATTCCTTTCAGTAAACACACCTCTTTAACTGTGATTGAGAGTCCATTTTTGTAAAAAAGTTGTAAAGTTCCACTTCGAATCCACCTTCTTATATTAGAAATCCCAACGCCTCCTGACAATTTTCCAGTTGACTGTATCAAAGCCTCTGGAGAAATCTCTCTCAATATTTCCTGGTTACACTCCTTCAAACCTCTCAGCCTTTCCTTCTTAATTTGAAAAACATCCATTCCATTTTCCAAAGGCACATTAAACTGGATTGTTTCTTCCACCTCTTCATTCAGCAACTCACTATTATTTGGCAACTGAAATACCGCTACAGTATCTTCACTTGCAACTTTGTTTTGAACTTGAATAAAATCCTTGTTGAAAAACCCTTCCATTCTTTCCATCAACACGGAGGTAAATGATTCTAAAATTTCTTTAAAAAGATCCGCAATCAGTATTTGTGTTTTTACTGATGTTTGTAATAGTGAGCCTTCATCACTTTCAAAAAAGCCAGCCATTTTTTTTTGTCCATCCACCTTGAACAATGCTGGGTGTTAACAGCTTTATCAAGAGTTAACTTTCACTTTCACACCCTAATAAGCACAAGCGCCATTTTCCTCACTCCTTTAAGCAGCTTCAAAAAGTAGCAATTTAAGCGTGGAATTAAGAGTTTGTTACTTGCAATTGTCTGCTCTCCTGTCTTCACTCCGTCTGCATAGATGATCAACTTAGATCTCAGTAAAGATTGCAGAAGTGGTTGCAATGTTTTTTTCTGCTTAAAGCAGAAGCGCCCTGGATCTCGGAGTTTCACCGGACTTCCTGGGGAGCTCTCACCCTCCAAGCCCCCAAAACTATTTCAGGGGCTTTCGGGGAGCTCTACCCCCATCCGATTGCTCTCCTTTCCCTCTTCTCCCAGGGGAAAGGTTTTCCAGCCGCCAGACAGCTGATTTGCGCTGTCAGGGTGGCTTTACAAGATCACAGGGCTGGCGCTTCGAGAGAGAGCGTCCAGCAACATCAGCGGTACCACCGGAAGTCCATCTGAAGCATATCCTTGACGATCGTGCACTTCTGAGGAAAACAGGGATTTTTGAAGGTTTTCCCCTGCATTTCTGAGCAATATTTATTAGTTTAAGCTCCATATGCAATAGGTATGAATAGGTATCTGGTAACTGAGCAGAGTCTCATAAATGGCTCAGGGGTGGGTTCTACTTACCTTTACTACAGGTTCGTATCGCGAGTGGGTGCGATACGAACCGGTAGTAAAGGTAAGTAGAACCCAACCCTGGTTTGCGTTTGTTAAATAGCTTTGCTGGGAGGGATTTTGTGGGGAGAATAGTGAGGTGAGAGACTGAGGAAGCCCACCTGGGCTGAGTGTGGGCAAATGACTTAATTTAAAAAAAGAAAACCAGGGAACATTTTGAAGGGGAATGGGGCCAAGGGAACTGGAGAACCCCAAAATTATTTCTGATTGAGCAGGGAAAAATTGGATTTTTCTCAGAGCAATTTTGTCACCACAGGAATTAAACCTCTAAAACCATATTTAAGTGCTAAATGGGAGAGATTTACACAAATGCAGTTGAAAATTTTCACTCTTCTGATTTCAATTGCTCCAATTGATTGCATTTACACTTACATTGTACTTACATTGTACCTCAAGCATGTTTCCTAAAGAAATAAGATTTTCTGCAAGATAACCATGTAACAATAAACAAACCAATGTGATGATACTTTTTAATGAATTCATCTATCTCTACTCAATTAATGGAGATAAGAAGCCAAAACTGATATTAAAAATACCAGCAAAAACTGATCAATGATCTGAATGTAATTATAACTATGTGTAACAATATAATTTTGAAATTTAACTGATGGGTTGCTTGCTGAATTAATAAAAATATTTCTTAGGAAAAGCAGGTCTGACAGAAAAGCTCCAAACTGCAAGGAGAAAAATGTTTTTAAAACTGTATAATACATATATACAGTTATATATATGTATATAATATATACATAATACAAAACTACCATATTATGAGAGGTTTAAATTACTTAAGCCATTTACTTGGGTGGCAACCTCACAGAATTCTATGGCATTTATTTACAAACAAACATATATAGAATTCTGCTATTAAAATCCTTCTCCACACTGTCTGGTTCTTCATGGTCAATATGCTTGTAAAAAATGGAGGACTCCAGAATGAAGGCAAGAATTAAATGTTTTGCGGCCTTAATTCGTTTTTTCTGTGAACAAAGCTTAACCAAGCCAAATGAAAACTTCATTACAGTCATAGACCAGCATAAAGCAAAGTTAACCATTGGCTGAGCAGAGAATCTTTTTAAAATGCTAAAAAGAGATTTTGCTTCTCAGGACTATTCAGACATTTGTTTTATCATTGTTGCCTTGGGCAACATGGTTGAAAAAAAATCCTAGGAGATAAATAGTAGTATATTTATTTCTGAATTGTAGTGGTGTAGAAAAAAAAAACCAGAGAGATTTAATATATTGCCAGGGGGACTTTTGGTCAGGTTCGCCTGATCCGCCAGTTGCGGCCCTTTCTTGATCGGGATTCCCTGTGCACAGTCACTCATGCCCTCGTCACCTCTCGCCTGGACTACTGCAATGCTCTCTACATGGGGCTCCCCTTGAAGAGCACCCGGAGGCTCCAACTGGTCCAGAATGCGGCCACACGGGTAGTCACGGGAGCCGCATGGTGCTCCCATACAACACCTCTCCTGCATGAGCTGCACTGGCTCCCAGTGGTCTTCCGGGTGTGCTTCAAGGTGTTGGTTATCACCTTTAAAGCGCTCCATGGCATAGGACCTAGTTATCTTCGAGACCGCCTGCTGCTACCGATGGCCTCCCATCGACCTGTGCACTCCCACAGAGAGGGCCTCCTCGGGGTGCCATCAGCCAAACAATGTAGGCTGGTGACCCCCAGGGGGAGGGCCTTCTCTGTGGGGGCACCTACCCTCTGGAATCAGCTGCCCCCAGAGATAAGGAGAATCCAAGACCTCGGTGCCTTCCGCCGTGCCCTCAAAACCTTCTTTTTCCAGCAAGCCGGGCTGGCCTAACACTTTTTAAAATGTTTTTAATTGTTTGTTATTGTTTTTAATCATGGGGCCAAATTTATATATATCTTTTTAATTGTATTTTAATGTTTGTAGTTTATGCTTTTACTTGGCTGTTCACTGCCCTGAGTCCTCAGGGAGAAGGGCGGTATACAAATTTAAAAATAAATAAATAAATAAATAAATAAATAAATAAATAAATAAATAAATAAATAAATAAATAAATATGGCAAATTTCATCCAATGAAATTCCTGCTTCAAATTTGACCCCAGTAAGAATTTTTTCTCATTCAAGCTACCTTCAGTTCCATATAAATAATGTTCTTTGACTTTAGACCAATGTTTCTCAACCTTAACAATTTTATATATGTGGACTTTAACTCCTAGAATTGCTGATTGGAAAATTCTGGGAGTTGAGTCTACATATTTTAAAGCTGCAAAGGTTGAGAAACACTGATCTAGACTGGAAAAAAACCCACTCTGATGATCCTGGTTAACTGAGTTGTTCAATGGTCTCCTGTCCATAAAGTGTTCAGATTTGACACTGTCTTCTACTGCCCTCCAGTGGATGCCATCACTTTTCTTTCCTTAATGTAGAACTTGGGTCAATGGACCTCTAGCCTTTCTGACCCAAGACATTCTGCTGTCTGAAGCAAAAGATAAAGTAGTTTACATGCCTTAGAAACCATCTGGATTGAAAATTGAATTTCATCTGAGGACAGTTGTCTAGCTAAGGCAGACACGTAGCCTGGAATAAACCTTCTTTGACAGAAAGGAACTGAATCCATCACGGCCTGAGACAAGCTCTTTGTTTTGCCTACAGGAAGGGCTGCCCATACCTTGGTTCACAGTGGAGGAAAACCTTGTACAGCTTCCTTATCTTAGTTCCTAGTGCAATCACTTGTACCGTAGGTTGAGCAATTGACATCAGATGCTTAATGATGTCACCATACAATTGTCACACTTTAGAAACTATAGGCCATTTGCATGATAATATGACTGACACAAATTATGGCCTTTGCACAATGACATCATGAAGTGAGTGACATCACTGCAGCATCTACTGGACATCTATGATGTGATGATTCTGGTTGTGGCTGGGTTCACATAACACATAAACAGGCTGAAATCAATTCTTTGTGCAAATTCAGTAGGGTTACTTTGTGACCCAGTAGTTGGACATACTGTATACTATATACAAAATCTGGTTAGGGAATTAACCTATTTTCTGAGTTTACATAGTATACTGTTCTATAAATTATCCAAATGGATTGGATTTTTCACATGCTAAATCTGAAGAAACAACCTAAGATTAAAAATTACCCAAGCTTAGTATATTGATTTTGACATTAGATTTTTATTTGACCCGGTTAAGTTATGCTAGCCCAGAAAATTCAATTAATTCAGAAAAATGTGGTTTACTTAGCCATGGCTTAACATATAGTCAATAGCAGGTGTTTTATTTTTTTACATCAAACAATAGTGACTGTTCTGTGGCTAAAACTGGAGGTTATTCTTTTTTTGTTCCCCAGTTGGTGACAAAGTCCCAGCTGATATCCGTATAATTTCTATCAAATCCACCACTCTGCGTGTGGACCAGTCTATTCTGACAGGTAAGGAACTCATACACAATATTAGCAATAAGTAAATTCTGCCCATAAGACAATGGGGGAAAAAGTAAAAAGAAAGGGAGAAAGAGGGAATAATAACAGAGGCTATGCTTTTAAATCTCAGCCAATCAGAGAAGAGCTGGAGAAAAACCTATATTTTAAACCACTTTGTAAAGGGGAAGGATAGGACTATATAGAGATCATAGACTCTATGGATAAATCTGTGGTTGGGAAAACGTGCCTTGGAAAATCATTGGTATAGGTCAGGGGTGTCAAACTCGATTTCATTGAGGGCTGCATCAGGGTTGTGTTTGACCTTGGGGGGCTGGGGTGGGCATGGTCAGGGTGGGCGTGGCCAGCTCAACGTCACTCGTGTCAGGGGCGTCTTTGGTGGCCCAAGTGCTCTGCCAGTGAAAACGGGCTCCCAAGCTCTGTTTCTGGCTGCAATGGCCTCCTGCAACCATCTGCCAGTGAAAACGGAGCCCAGGAGGGCTGCACGCAGCCCTTGTGAGCTCCATTTTCAGCTGCTATGGCTTCCTGCACCCCTCTGCCAGCGAAAACATTTTTGCTGGTGGAGACACCATGGGCTGGTCCTTTGCTGTTCCAAACACCCTGCAGGCTGGATCCAGCCCCCGGGCCTTGAGTTTGACACCCCTAGTATAGGTAGATTTGGGTAAGATCTATGCCAGTGTTGTTCAACCTTGGCTAATTAAAGATATGTAGACTTCAACTCCCAGAATTTACTAGCCAGCTTGCTGCCTGAGGAATTCTGGAATTGAAGTCCACATAACTTAATGTTAAGTAGGGTGAATGAGGACACAGAAGCCAGGTCATGAATAACAACAGAACCTTACTTCATGGTGTGAATCCAGCAACTGACCCAGGGAAACAGCTCCCTTTATATACTCTACAGTCCTGGCAATCAGCCAATCAGTTGAGAGCAATTACATTCAAACTTTCCCGCCAAAACTATATACATAACACCCCTCCCCTCCCAGAAGGCACTTGGGATACACATTTACATACAAAATCATGCAGGTGACCAGAGCGTGTCCAGACCCTAGTAGACATGCACAGTTCAGTCTGTGGTGTGGCGTCGAGCGGGTCGGAGGGACCTCTTGTTTCTCCCCACTCCGCCAATGGAACCTCCTGGATTTCTCCGGGGGCGTTGACTTCTTCAGTTGTTCTCAATTCCTTGGGTTGCCGGCTCCGGACACCAAAGTCTTCAGATAGTTTCTCCACTTTCCCGCCAAAACTATATACATAACACTTAAAGTACCCAAGACTGAGAAACACTGATCTATGCAATATATAATGCTTGCATTCAGTCAAGCCATCTTGACCCTGTTGTGTATGAAGCAAGTGGTCTGACCCTTTATATCTCCACCCAGGTGAATCTGTCTCTGTGATCAAACATACTGATCCTGTCCCAGATCCCCGGGCTGTAAATCAGGACAAAAAGAACATGCTGTTTTCTGTGAGTATTACTGACAGGGCTGAAGATGTAAAGCCTCCTGATGCATCTTTTTGATCCAAATTGTCTTTATTTGGTTACACAGTGGGATAAAGAATCAGTTGAATGTCTATGGCAGTGATGGCTAACCTTTTTGCCATCGCGTGCCAGGAGAGGGGGGGGCGGGGGAGGGTTGCACGCGCAAGTGCCTACGCACATGCGCACGCAACCCCACCCCCGCTCCTGGCACATGATGGCCTGGTAGGCCCGTTTTTCTTTCTTACCTGGTTCCAGATCCTCTCTATGCATCTGGGAAGGGCGAAAACAGCCTTTCCCACTCCCTTGGAGGCCCTACGGAGGCTGAAAGGGCCCATTTCCCAACTCTCGGTGGGACAGGAAGTGACATTTTTTGCTGTCCCCAGCCTCCAGAACCTCTCTAGGAGTCTCTAGAAGCCACTCTAGGAGTCTCTAGGAGCCTCTCTAGGAGTCTCTGGAGGCTGGGGACAGGAAAAAAGTCACTTCCTGTCCCACTGGGAGTCGGGAAATGGGCCCTTTCAGCCTCCGTAGGGCCTCCAAGGGAGTGGGAAAGGCTGTTTTTGCCCTTCCCAGATGCATAGAAAGGATCTGGAGCCAGGTAAGAAAGAAAAACGGGCCTTCCCCACCCCCCCCCCAGGCCCTCCAGAGGCAGGAAACAGCCAGCTGCATGCGCCCCAGAGCTGAGCTGGCGTGCCCACTAATATGGCTCCTCATGCCACCTGTGGCACGCGTGCCATAGGTTCGCCATCACGGGTCTATGGAGATTCTCAGTCATCCAGGTCATGGTTGTCCCAAAAGTGCTTTTTCAAAAGGCAACTGGACTTTGTTTCTTCCCTGAAGACATTTTGCTTTTCATCCAAGAAGTTTGTTCAGCTCAGAGCTGCTGAAGAAGTTTCTTGGATGAGAAGGGAAACATCTTCAAGGAAACAGCAAAGTCAGTTGCCTTTTGAAAAAATCACTTTTGGGACAATCTGACATCATTTTATTTGCTTTCCCTTGCTCTTTCAAGCAACAATGCAAATTGGCTAATATTACATTGCACTTTTATGTCACCTATAGGTAACTGGGGAGATTGGGGCAAAACAATAGGCTTATAAATTCCATAATTTTATACTTCCTATTAATAACATATGACTGTCAAAAAGAGTGATATGATATAGCCAAAAATTTGAATATGATTGCAAGTCAGATACAACTAGGGAGACACGACAAGTGTAAGATAATCAAATTATTGACTATATGCCATCAACTCAGTGTTGACTCTGAGTGACCACACAGAAAGATTTTATCCAAGATGATCTGTCCCCAAGCTAGTCCTTCAGGTCCTCCAATGATTCAGTAATCTCTGCTGTAACTGAATCTGTTGGTCATCCTTTTTCTTTTTCCTTTTACCTTTGCAAGAGCTAATTCCGCAAGTTAAGGAAATGTGCTATTTGCTTATTTTTGCTTCTTCATTAAGAATTTAGCAGCATGCTAAAACCTCACCCCAGAAGGTGTGCACATGGTTCTTGGAATGGGTGATGGGATAGGATTAGAGTTTTGTGGCTGCCATGATCCCTAGCAGAAGTTTCAGCAATTTCCTAAACCAATGGCCCCCAACCTTTTGGGCACCAGGGACTGGTTCTGTCTAGAGAGGTTTTTTTGCGGACTGGAGGGGGTGTGGTTTCATGTGCTACCTGCATCCTGTGGGTGGGGTTTCACTTGTTTGTGTGGCCTGGTTTCTGGCATGCTGCAGACCGGTCCTGGTCCATGGACCAGGGGTTAGGGACTCCTCTACTAAACAATAGTTCCAACCATTTTTTTGCAGTTAGAGAATGAACATGCTATAGATGTAGCACAGACATGTTCTTTACTGCCATGATGACTGGAGACCTTGGATTTTTAAGAAAGAAAACAATGTGCTTATCTAAGTTGTACACAGCCATACTTACAGTCTTCTTTATCTAAAATAACTTAGTATTCCCCACCCATTATTTATTGAGTGCCTCTTTCCTTTGTTGATTTTAATCCGTTTTGTTCTTATTCCCCTTCGTCTTCAAACCCACTCCAGGGTACCAACATTGGTGCTGGCAAAGCTGTTGGTATCGTCATCGCCACAGGCGTGAGCACTGAGATTGGTAAGATCCGCGATGAAATGGCAGCCACAGAGCAAGAGAAGACACCATTACAGCAGAAACTGGATGAGTTTGGTGAGCAGCTGTCCAAAGTCATTTCCCTCATCTGTGTGGCTGTCTGGCTCATCAACATTGGGCATTTCAACGACCCCATACATGGTGGTTCCTGGATCCGCGGTGCCATCTACTACTTCAAGATTGCTGTTGCCCTCGCTGTGGCTGCCATCCCAGAAGGTCAGTTGAGGCCATTCCACGTTCCCATAACCACCTGTCCAGGCTTAATGAGAAATTTCTTTCTTTTTTAAAATAGCTTTTGCTGCCATCATATTTTTGTGCTTTCATTTTGTTCTGTTCTGAACATATGGTGCACTGAACTCTGAAAAGGGTCTGAAGGAGTTGGAGTCCAGCCCTTTAGATATTAACCCATACTGTCACAAAGCCTTAAGTTATCCGTGACTGGATTTACACTTTGTGCAAACCGTCATTTATTGCATGTTGATCATGTGATCACCTTTTGTGACCTTCTGACAAGCCAAGTCAATGGGGAAGCCAGATTCACTTAACAACCATGTGACTAACTTAACAACTGCAAAATCATTTAACAACTGTGGCAAGAAAGATCGTAAAATGGGGCAAACCACACTTAACAAATGTCTCACTCAGCAACAAAAAATTTGGGCTCAATTGTGTAAGTCAAGGACAACCAGTAGAAAAGCCAAATCAACTGAGATAGCACAGAGCATCCTGGATGTTAAAGGAGTTACAGACAATCATCTTGCAGATTTGCTTTCTGGTACTTTGGTTTGTTCGTTAGACCCCGGTCCACCTGGGGAGGAGGCTGTTTCTTAAAATGCAAATTTGTCTACCCCCCCACCCCCCACCCCCCCAGCTAGGTTTTCTGGTGAACTGACTACAGTAATGTTGTATCTCTAGGCCTTTCAACACAGAGAACAGAATTAAGATCTTTTTTCAGTCCTTCTACTACAATGTCACTCAGATTTCAGAGACTGTTCAGATCCAAAGTATTTCCTGTACTATTGGGCTATGACACACTATTACAGTTCTCATTAAAGCCTTAGCATTCTTTGTCACAAACTGGAATCTAATAATGTGACTTTCCCAATGATATCTGAAACAGAAGTATAATTATGGGTAGTAAGAGCCAAAGGGGTCATCCGAGCTGATTTGTTTGAACGTGACATGAATTCCCCAAGCTTATCTTTTTGTTCCTTCCTCTTCTTCCTCTTCAGGCCTTCCCGCTGTCATCACAACCTGTCTAGCTCTGGGGACTCGCCGTATGGCCAAGAAAAATGCCATTGTCAGAAGCCTGCCCTCAGTGGAGACCTTGGGCTGCACCTCTGTCATCTGTTCCGACAAAACTGGCACCCTGACTACCAACCAAATGTCTGTTTGCAAGGTGAGCTGAAGGTGGATGCCAGCACTTTTCTCATCTAAAGTCTCTTTTGGGCATCTCATCTTCATCCTTATTGAAATCCTGTCCCTTCCTTCCTTCCTTCCTTCCTTCCTTCCTTCCTTCCTTCCTTCCTTCCTTCCTTCCTTCCTTCCTTCCTTCCTTCCTCCCTCCCTCCCTCCCTCCCTCCCTCCCTCCCTCCCTCCCTCCCTCTTTTTCTCTAGATGTTTGTTGTGGACAAAATAGAGGGAGATTTTTGTATCTTGAATGAATTCAATATCACTGGTTCCACCTACGCCCCAGAAGGAGAAATGTAAGTACAAATGTGAACTCTAAATAAAGCCAAAAGTTTAGCCTAAGCCTGTATATATATATATATAGAGAGAAAAATAGACACTGATTTTTTAAAAACCAAAGCCAATACTTTAGTTTTTACATAATGCTAAATAATATTTTGCTTCAACTATGGTTTTGTTAAGTTGAAGTGATTGGATTCACCAACACATAATTTATTGGTTATTATGGTTTGAAATTATAATGGCTAGTTTCAACCAAAATAATAAATCAAAACCAAACAAATCATATTCTGTCTTAATGTGATATTTATTCTTCCAGAAAAAAAATCAGATGCTTTGATTTCTTAGCTGTTGTTTTGCTTCTCCCATAATTCACAGAAACAATCTATGCTCCTTCCAATTATATATCTTTGTTAAGGAATTCGCAGAGTAACCCTTGAATAGCAAGGGTGTGCACATGAAAGCGATTGAGAGTAGTTACGAATAAACACAGTCAACACACAGATACACTGAGTTGTATTTACTTTCAGGAAATAGTAAGGCACAGTCCAATAAACAGTCCAGGTCATACACATCTAAAGCAGGAGATAGCAAAACGACAGTCCAGGGATAATCCAATAACAAAGTCTTCTTACCAGTCATCGTAGTCATTCACAATAAACAGTTCTTCTTGATTTGCAAACAGTAGCATACAGAGATATCAGAGAGCAAGAACAGCAAAGAGAAACAAACCATGTTTCTAGCTCCCTCTTAAGGACATTGGCTACAGAGCTAACCAATCAGGACACAGTATGATGCAATACAGCAGTCTTAAAGCTATATTGATGGTTTATATATTGCCAACCCAACAAGGTAGGTAATAATCATTTCCTAACAATCTTTGCCCCTGCTGAATTAAGCAATGCCATGGGCGTCCTATCCCAGTGCCTGGAGGCTATAGGGTGGGAAGCAACAGGTTCAGCTGAATTTTGGCAAGACTGAGTGGATTTGAGTTTGGGGCCCTGTCAGTTGGTGCTGGATAGGGTGCACTGCCCCAGATAGGCCCTGTGCGCAATCTGATGTCCTCCTGGACTCGCAACTTGCTTAAAAAGTAGGTGGCATTCATGTCTAAGAGGGCCTTCGCACAGGTTTGTGTTATGTGCCAGTTGAATCTGTTCCTGGATTTGGGGTGGGGGTGGGGGCTCTGCTCACTGTCACTCATGACCTAGTCACCTCCCAATTGGAGTATTGTAATGCATGCTACATGGGGCTGCCCTTGAAGAGTATCCAGAAGCTTCAGCTGGTGCAAAATGCAGCAATGTGGGCAGTGAGGGCCACACAGGATGGACTTTATAATACTTGAAACATGGTTTCTGTGGTACTGTTGCACTGGCTAACTAACATGGGTTTTCCATCAGCAGTTACATGTGTTTCTAGGATAGGACATGTTACATCTCTGCTTCACAGGCTGCACTGGTTGTCAATTTGCTTCTGGGTCTGATTCAAGGTTCTGTTTTTGACTTTTAAAGCCCTTCATTGCATAGGGTTGGGTTTTTTGAAGGACCACCACTCCCCAATTACATCTGCCCTTCACATGAGATTGGGCAGAAGAGGCATACTGTGGGTCCCATCTGTTATACTTGGTGGGCATGAGGAGGCAGGCCTTTTCTGCTGTGGCACCCACCTTCTGGAACATTCTCACCCCTGAACTGAAGTCAGCTCTATCCTTACTTCTTTTTCAGAAGTCTCTCAAGACCTGGCTATGTCATTATCTCTGGAGGAATCCCATTACTAATCTGATAATTTGTGTGCTTCATGCATTTTAAACTTTTAAATAATGACTGTTTCTACATGTTTATTGTTTTATCTTTTGGTTGTATGCTGCCAGTCATTTTTTTTGAGATCGGCGGCCATATAAATGTGCTTATATCAATAAAACAAATACATTTTTACTCTTTTGCACATGCAGATTTAAGAATGACAAACTAGTCAAAGCTGGACAATATGATGGTCTTGTTGAGCTGGCCACGATTTGTGCTCTTTGCAATGACTCTTCGCTGGATTTCAACGAGGTGAATGCTTCTCTTTGGCTTCATCATCCACTTCTCACCAATTGTTCAATAAGAGACATGTGTGGCCCCTTTCACCAAAACTTCCAAAATAAAACAAAACCAACAAATTCATCATTAAACTAATAAAACCAGAGGCAAAAAGGGTGAAAAAAACCCTCTGTGGAGTCTAAAAACTCTTAAAAGGCAATATAAAGATTTTGACCTGGCATCCAGAGGAATTGTACTGGACAATGTTTCAGCGGGAATAGATTCCAAAGTTCTCTAATTTCCTTCTCCAAATTAGAGTTGGCAGGTTCATTGGAGCTGAGAAAATGACTGTTAAATCTTAAATGTAGGGAAGCCTCTAATAAAAGGAGGTCCAAACTTCCTCCTCACTTTTGTATTTCTGGAGGTGTTGTCAGATGTTGAGGGCAAGAGACTTACAAAATTCATTACTGCTGGTTTCTTTTCTCACAGGGCTGATAAAATTGTGCTACGTGCACCAGTGGTCATTATTTTAGGCAGCTAAGACTGGAGACAGAGAGTCAGTTTGATGCCTTAGGCACAAAGCCACCTGGGTGACTTGGGGCTAGTCTCTGCCTTAGGAAGAAGGCAACAGCAAGTCACTTCTGAAAAAGTTCCCAAATATCTGCAGGGACCTATTCATATAGTTGCCAGCAGTAAAGACTAACTTGAAGGCACAAACAACAGCAACAATATCAGAGACTAGTTATAAGCCTGCAGAACAGCCCTGAGAATGATAAGAGTTAGTCCCTTGAGGAAGACCAGACTAGAAAACCAAAGTTATGAATGCTAATTGATTTTATTATATGGTTACAGTAATAGAACATTGCGAGTCTGAATACTCTCTCCCCAACCCTCTCTTTTTCTCCATGAGAATTAGGGAGGGTCAAGTCTGAGATGTTTTCTCAAATGACATTAAATTAATCATTCTTGCTCCCAACTATACTGCCCTTCCCAAGGCTGAATCTTGATACACCCCAAGCATTTCATGATCAGAATTTGGTATACCTAATTCATATTTCTGATTCTTCCCTTTCCCAGTCCAAAGGTGTATATGAGAAGGTTGGTGAGGCCACTGAAACTGCCCTTACCTGCTTGGTTGAAAAGATGAATGTTTTCAACACAGACGTACGAAATCTCAGCAAGGTAGACCGTGCCAATGCCTGCAACTCAGTAAGTACATGCTCCTTCCAGGAACTGACTCTCATTAGAGTGCCAGGCACAGGGAACCAAGACTGCCATGATTAACTTCTCAAAGTAGTTTGTTGTTTGCCTATAGGCAGAAACTTGCCAGATTAAAGCACACTGTGTTACTATCGGATAAATACTGTGAAGATTTAGGGAGGTGTTGTGGTCCGCCGGTGGCCTGCAGAACTGGCAGCAGAGTCGGACAGTGAGGAGGTTGGGGAGGAACATGGGCCAGTCCTGGAGTCTGGGGAAGGCTCGGTTGGGGGCTCTGCGTCGGAGGCAGAGAGGGGGCCAGGGCCATCTGGGAGTTATGTGCTGCCTCCGGAGCCTCCAGAGTCAGACATCAGTGAGGCAGTGGAACATAAAGTCCTATATTGCTTGGTCACTGAGTGGTGCCATGTTCACCTCCACTGTAAAGTTCATGCAATGTGTTTTCATACCACAATATTCATTGTTTATATTGAGGTTCTCCAGATTACCCCATGGTCTGCTGTGGAACAGGTTTGGAATGCAGAGGCACTGTTCAGTGGAGCACAGGAGGAACACAACAGTAGAAATGTGTTTGTGTTAGGGGCTTGTTGTGGGGTGAAAAAGGAAGCTGATTCTCTGGAGATATAACTCATCCATGTACCATTTCTCCCCCCTTTTTTGTAATTTGCCAATTCTGCCATGTAGTGGACATCACAGGAGTGGGTTTGATGCTGAAACCGGAAGCGTTGCGGCAATACTGGTTGGGAAATAGCGAAGCTCCGTTGAGCTTCGTGAATCCCAAACTGACAAACTGCTGTCGGGAGGTCTTCAGACCGGATCCATCTTGTAGGGATGGGGGAGAGAGAGAGGTGCCTCGGAAGACCAAGAGGAACAGGCAAGTTCCTCGAAAGGTCAGGGGCAGCTCTTTGACCTGGCAGCGGTGGTGGTGGCCATTGAAACGGCCGCTACAAGCTGGGGCAACCGGACTAAGAATTGAGCAGGAGTGGTGATGAAACAGAGTATTGTTACCAAGTGAGTGATTGGCCAACTCACAGGTAAGAAGAAAAAAATTTTAAACCTTAAAAGAGGTCCCAACCCAAAATAAGCGGCTAATTGGCATTTGGGAATTTAAAGTGAAGGGGAAAAAAAATAAAGAGGAACTTTAAAAACAAAAGCCCTAAAAGGAGACCTAACCACCTGGATTTAGAATTGTACTTGGAAGAAATTAAGAATAATACGTATAAGGAAAAGGAAATTGAGAGAAAGCATTTTTTAACAACAAAATGAATTAATTGAAGAACAGGAAGTACTACTTATGTGGATTTACAATTGATACTTTTGCCTGGGGATTTGTGGATTGGAGAGAGACATCTGCTGGTGGGAAAGAAGTATTGTAATAAATAATCAAATCATCGTGAGAAGCCTTTTAAGGAGTATTTGTTTAAACAGCTGGAGCAAGATTACAAAAAGAAGTTGACAGAATAAAATATCAAACTGGAATGGCTCAAATGACTATTTGAATTGGACACTACTTGGAAAGAAAAAAGAAAAAAAAAGACATCAAATGGACTTGAATTTGAACTAGATATAAGCTAAAATAATAATAAATTTAAAAATTATTTCTTCTTAAATTGACAATATGAAGAATTGGGAGTATGAGTATGAGTAGCTGAGGGAGATGTTACAAAAGGTGTGAGAAGCATTTAAGGGAAATAGAGAAGCGGAGGATTGGATAGAATACAAAAAGAAAGAAAGAGAAAAGATAAGTGAGAAGCAAGAATATAATGTTGGAAAGAAAATAATTGAAGGAAAAATATAGATGATTACACTGAGATCAACAGTGATAAAATAAAAATAGATGGGGGGGAATATCTCTCAAAAAAGAAGAAAAGAGAAGGAAATGGGAAAAGAGTGAGGGGGAGAATTAAAAGGGTAATGAAGTTAAAAACTAGAGAAAGGATGCAGGAAGGAAGATACAATAAATACAAAAAGAAGAAGAAGAAGAAAGAAATAAGAGAATGGGAGAAAGGGAGGAAAATATTAAGAAGTGGAATTCTGTAGAGTTTAAAAGAAAATGGTTAAAAGGGGAAGAAAAAAAAGGTAGAAAGGGAATTAAAGCAGTGACATGGTTGATTTAAGGGAATGGCATTAGTAGTAGAAATTGTATGTAAGAAACAAATTGGAATAAATATATAGATTATTGTAAAAGGGAATACTCAATTGAAATTAAGACATAAAATTGAAATGTTAGTAAATGATGTAAGTAAAGATGAAATGAAATGTATGTAAGGAGTTAAAAAAAGAAATATATTTTATAATGTAAAACAGATCAGTAGATGCAATGTGAAAGATAGAAAGGTTTATATTTTGTTGTCTGGGGATTTATGGATTGGAGAGAAACACCTGCTGAGGGTAAAGAAATGTGTGCCAAAGATTGAAAAAAACAAAGGAATTAATTTAAATTAAGAAATAAACTTGAAATGTTAGTAAATGATGTAAGTAAATGATGTAAGTAAAGATGAAATGAAATATAAGTAAGGATTTTTAAAAAAGGAGTATATTGTTTAATGTAAAATAGACCAGCAGATACAGAATGGTTTATAAGTAAAAATAACTGAAAGTAATTGAAATAATAGGAGTGGGTTTGATGAACTAAATTATAGTCTATGAAAGATGATGCTTATAATAAATCTGTATTGTTTTATTGATTAAATTTCTACAGCCATCCACCTCAATAGATAATTCTGGGTGGCTTACAATTCCAAATTGTTCCAAATTATTGGTGGCTTAGTTATTACCAGTAGCCTTTTGCTATTTTAGCTGCTGTAGACTTATGTAGCATCACCTGGAAGCTGATACCTAATTAAATAATTTGTTTTGCTTGTTGTGGTACTGAACAATATATTTGTTTACTTGCAATCTTAAAAGCCATCCTCTGATGGCCTTTTCCTGTTGTATTTATGTCTCTTCTGAGGCTCAAAAAAGATGATTATTCTCACATTTGTGTTGAGCTAATATTGGAAACCAAGCCGAGTATATTTGGAGGACCAATTGTTTGGATTCATCTCATTCATTTGCTGTGGTTTTTCTGGCTTCTGAAGTGAAGTAAGGTTTAACTCTCTTTTTCTCCCTCTGCTTTGCAATTTATTCAGGTGATCAAACAACTCATGAAGAAGGAATTCACCCTAGAGTTCTCTCGTGACAGGAAGTCCATGTCTGTCTATTGCTCTCCAGCCAAAGCTTCCAGGGCTGCTGTTGGTAACAAAATGTTTGTCAAGGTTGGTAGTACGCTTCTCTGTGTGCCATCTCAGTGACCTCTATTCTAAATTTAATTAATTTTTTCTAGTTGATTTTTCCAAAGACAGTCCTTGATTTACAACAATTAATCATATACTGGGTTCGTACTATCATATGTGGTGGACATATCCAAAGGCAAAAAAATATTGGACAAAAGTACATGCATGGTTAGAAAAAATGGTAAAGCAACATATAGATTTAAAACCAGAAATATTCTTGTTGGGTATTTTACCAGAAAAGTACAATAAAAGGGAATACATATTTAACTTTACATGTGTTAACAGCAGCGAGAATTGTTTTTGCACAACAGTGGAAAAATGAAGAGATCCCTACTGATGAAAGTGTAATAAAAAATATTAGAATGCGCAGAGATGGAAAGATTAACACTCAAAATAAAGGAGAAGGAAGAAACAGAATATTTTTTAACATAGGACTCGTTTTACTAATGGTTAGCTGACAGAAACAGAAGTTAGAAACTTAAAAGTTTAAGAGAATGAGTAACTATATAATGAAGATCTATTAGTATGGATAAGCAAATACTATTATGTGATTATTATCAATGCTATGAATATTATTGTTTTTATTACTATTATTTTTCAAAACTAACTGTACCCAGACAACACACTGTTCATGTAGATATTGAATTTTTATGTTTACTGAAGAAAAATGTATATATATATAAACAATTTAGTGACCGTTCAAAGTTTCTGTCAGGTTTCGATGCTATCTCAAAATAAATGAATTTCCAAACTGCCGATCTTTGAGGAAATTTTCCCTTTATTGAGCATAGTTCTCTGTCCCTGGCTCTTTCGCGGTCAGCACTGACCTTTGCCCCCCCAAGCCCTCCCTTTCTGATCCCAAATTCTCTACATCTCATTGGCTATCTTCCAAGCCACTCTCCTCATCCCATCTCCGTCAGATCACAGGAATGTCCCCCCCTCCTCCCATCTCCGAGGGAACAGAATCTTCAAAGGAATTAAGTAGGCAAAAGTTCAAGCTTCTCCTCTCCTTTGATATGTCAGCGCTGGAACGCTGACAGGTACAATGGCACTGAAAAAAGTGATTTACGACCTTTTTCACACTTATGATGGTTGCAGCATACCCTTGGTCACATGATCAGAATTTGGATGGCTGGCAAGTGGTTCATATTTATGACAGTTGCCGTGTCCCAGAGTCATGTGATCACATTTTGCGACTTTCTGACAAACAAAATTAATGGGGAAGCCAGATTCACTTAACAACTGTGTTACTAACTTAACGATTGCAGTGATTCACTGAACAATGGTGGCAAGAAAGGTTGAAAATGGGGCAAAATCTACTTAACAACTGTCTCACTTAGCAACAGAAATTTTGTGCTCAATTGTAGTGTAAGTTGAGGACTACCTGATATATACAAATGGTAACTGTTTAGGTGGAACTTAGCTTGGCATCCAGAATCTTTCCATGGACCATCATATCAGGGAGAAGACCATGTCTTCTCTTCTTTTTTGTAGCTAGTTTTATATGTATGGAGTTTTGTTCTTATTTGTAAGTTATCTCCTATTGGAGGGAAAGGGGGAAATAATGGATAGTCTTTCAGTTATCTGAACCTCCTTCAGCAGTCATACAGTTCCGTGATGGACCTTCAGATTACTTTATCTACCACTATAAAGGAAAGAGAACTTCTATACTAAAGTTTTATGACCTGATCCAGACAGTTATGTAGTCACATTGTTTGCTATTCTATCCACTTTCCCCACGAGTAACAATGCTTGTTACTTTTGTTGTGTCTTCACAGGGTGCCCCTGAGGGTGTGATTGATCGTTGTAACTATGTTCGCATGGGCATCACACGTGTTCCCCTCACTGCCACTGTTAAGGACCACATATTGGGAGTCATCAAAGAGTGGGGCACAGGACGGGATACTCTCCGTTGCTTGGCATTGGCCACTCGTGACATCCCACCAAAGAAAGAAGACATGTATTTAGAAGATTCCACCAGATTTATTGAATATGAGGTAAAACTTAACAGTAAAGGTTCTCCCGCACATGTGTGCTAGTCATTTCCAGCTCTAGGGGTGGTGCTCATCTCCGTTTCTAAGCCAAAGAGCCAGCACTGTCAGAAGACGTCTTTGTGGTCATGTGGTCAGCATGTCTAAACGCCGATGTCAGGGTTCCAAGTAACACCCCCAAGTAAGACTCTGAAGCAGGCAATTCCTCAAAGTTCCATTTTATTAGAGATGTCATATTGGCACATCTGGGAAAACCCGAATCTGAAAGCCCCTGGGTTTTCCCCACCCAAAGGAAAGTCAAAGTCCCTTCCCCTGCACCCACATGTCCATCACATGGTCCAATCAATCCACTGTCCCAACTGGAGATGTTTCCCAGTCACACCTCTCCAGGTGCAGGCTGAACGTCCTTGACTCCCAGAGAAAAGAATGTTGTTATGGCTATCTATCTCTACCCACTCCAAGCAACCCCCTCCCAGTTTCCCACAACAGGCCTATGTACGAAATGTTGCAGCCCTGAAGATCTAAAGAGAAAGGTGGCCTCCAGGGCTGACAGCCGAAGGTGCATGGAGCGCTGTTAGCTTCCCACGAAAGTGATCCCTATTTTTCTACTTGCATTTTTTACATGCTTTCAAACTGCTAGGTTGGCAGAAGCTGGGACAAGTAACGGGAGCTCACTCTGTTATTCGGCGCTAGGGATTTGAACCGCTGAACTGCCAACCTTCTGATCGACAAGCTCAGTGTCTTAGCCACTGAGCCACCACATCCCTTAAAACTTAACAGTAGTAGTAGGTTATTAATGAAAGCTATAGAGCAGGGGTATCCAACCTTGGCAACTTTAAGACTTGGAGATTTCAATTCCGAGAATTGAAGTCCACAAGTCTTAAAGTTGCCAAGGTTGGATACAACATTTTTATGATATTCTAAATACTGTTTACTTTGAAAATTATGTGATCATTTTAGCCTAAATTACTATATTGTCTTAAAGTGTATTTACTGAGCTTTATATTTCATACTGCCCTGAAATACTGTTTAATATTTTCATCTTTTCTTTCGTATGAGATCTCTGCCCCGAAAGCTGATCTGAGAGTTTTCAAAGGGTAGCAAAAACTCCCAGATTAGTTTCCAGGGGCAAGGATCTCTTGCAAAAGAAATGATGAAACTGAATTAAACAGTATTTTCAGGGCAGTATGAAGTATAAAGCTCAGTAAATACATGTTAAGACAATATAATAATTTAAATGTATGGGTTATCATTAAATTTTTAACATGTGCAAGTGTGTATAAAGGGAAATGCATGCTTTGTGGCTGAAAAAAAACAACCCTTGATTGACTTTAGATACTATATAGCTTGATTATGGAGTGTGGGAATGGCCTGTGTCCATGACCCTTAAACTTACACTGAAGTCCTGGTGGCAAAAATGGAAGATAATTGGTTTATGTTTAGTCACATAAGAGCAGTTCCTTCATCTCAACCTCTGCTTCTTGAGAACTCTGAAGGACAACAGGCCAAGCATGCCAGGTGTTGGACATATAAGCAATGTGCTCATGCAACCATATGTTAAACCATGGTTTGTTTAACCATGGTTTACTGAATAAATCACCATTACCTAGTTCATGCAAGCCACTGAAACATACATCCTGTTTTTTAAGTCAAACTAGGTGATATAAGGCACCAAAATAAGGAATTGACATTTTGGTTCAGCGCATTGTATGAACAATAAAGCGGGAACCAGCCACTTTTTACTTTTCTCTGTTCCTAGTTTATCTCCTACCGGTATTAATTCTCTATTTTATTTTCTTTATTTCTTCAAGAAACTTGAGTTAGCATATAAAACTCTTCTCCCTCCTATATGCACAAGTGGACTGTAAGTTAGGTTAGTCTAGGAGAAGCTTCCCATCATCGCAAGCTTTGTCTCTGTGGAGATTTCAATCCAATTCTCCCCTCAAGCCACCATGTTTTAATAGATCAATGAAACATTTTATTTATTCATTACTTGAGCTTCTAAATTGCTCCGTTTTCAAAGAAACTCTATAGTTTACAAATGAAAACATAAATTATACTATTAAAAAATCAGTAACATAAACCACACAGTCATGATGTGTCACCATTTGGGTTACAAAATCTTCAAGAATTCCCAGATGCCTCTTTGAAGATCCATGTTTTCACAGCTCTTTGAAAAGGTGATCAGAGAATTCAGCTTGAACCTTTAGTTGTCACAAAGAAGAGGGAGTCAAACTATTCTCCAAAGCACCTGAGGGTAGAATAAAAAGCAATGGGTGGAAACTAATCAAGGAGAGAAGCAACTTAGAACTAAGAAGAAATTTCCTGACAGTTAGAACAATTAATCAGTGAAACAACTGGCCTCCAGAAGTTGTAACAGTGGTGGGTTGCTACCGGTTCACCCCAGATCGGGCGAACTGGTAGCAGCGGTGGCGGGAGGTGCCCACGAGCACGCCCACAAGCGAATCGGTAGCGACGGGTTTTGAAACCCGCCTCTGAGTTGTGAATGCTCCAACACTGGAAGTTTTTAAGATGATGTTGGATAACCATTTGCCTGAAGTGGTGTAGGGTTTCCTGCCTAAGCAGGGGGTTGGACTAGAAGACCTCCAAGGTCCCTTCCAACTCTTCTATTCTATTCTATTCTATTCTATTCTATTCTATTCTATTCTATTCTATTCTATTCTATTCTATTCTATTCTATTCTATTCTATTCTATTCTATTCTATTCTTTATCTTCATTGCAAATGTTCCCGCCTTTGACATGGTATAAACTTGATATAAAGACCAGATGGAGTTTATCTAGCGAAAGGATATGTGGGTAAAGGATATTCCACAGGCTGGCTCATAATCTTTTTTCTGACCCTCACAGAATGACCTGACCTTTGTGGGTTGCGTAGGAATGTTGGATCCCCCCCGCAAAGAAGTCACAGGATCCATTGAACTGTGCCGTGAAGCTGGCATCCGCGTTATCATGATCACCGGTGACAACAAAGGTACTGCTATTGCCATCTGTCGCCGCATCGGCATCTTCAGCGAAAATGAAGAAGTGACCGGCAGGGCCTACACCGGCCGGGAGTTCGACGACTTGCCCTCTGCTGAACAACGGGAAGCCTGCCAAAGAGCTTGCTGCTTTGCACGGGTTGAGCCCACACACAAGTCAAAGATCGTGGAGTTCCTGCAGAGCTTTGATGAGATCACTGCCATGGTGAATAGATGGGAATATATGTGGGCAGGGAACTACCCACCATTAGGTCTGGATGACTGAATGGGTGCTAGGGAAATTTAGTACAGGTAGTCCCTTGACTTACGACCGCAATTGGGACCAGAATTTCCATTGTTAAGTAAGGTGGTTGTTAAGTGAGTTTCACCTGATTTTACGACCTTTATTGCCATGGTTGTTAAGCAAATCACTGCAGTTAAGTGAATCACATGGCCATTAAGCAAAACCTGCATCCCCTGTTGATTTTGCTTCTTGGAAGTCAGCTGGAATCTGCAAATAGTGATCATGTGACCCCGGGATGCTGCAACTGTTGTAAATATACGCTAGTTGCCAAACACCCAAATTGTGATCACATGACCATGGGGATGTCTATGGAGATTCTCAGTCATCCAGGTCATGGTTGCCCCAAAGGTGCTTTTTCAAGAGGCAACTGGACTTTCTGGTTTTTCTTTGAAGATGTTTCGCTTCTCATCCAAGAAGCTTCTTCAGCTCTGAAGAAGCTTCTTGGATAAGAGCTGAAGAAGCTTCTTGGATGGGAAGCGAAACGTCTTCAAAGCCAAACCAGAAACTCCAGTTACCTTTTGAAAAAGCACCTTTGGGACGACCATGGGGATGCTGTGATGGTCAGAAGTGCAAGGACCAGTCATAAGTCACTGTTTTCAGTGCTGTTGCATCTTCAAATGGTTGCTAAAAGAATGGTTGCAAATCAAGAACTACCTATAAAAGTTGTATGATTGTTTAAATTTTTGTAGCCTGATGTTCATTAAAAAGAATAAAATCCCAAATGAAATTTGCTATCATGATTGAAGGTGTGATATGTGTCCCAGGATAATGTTGCAGGATCCAATCTGGGTTGGTCACTGGGAACAGAGGTTTTGTCTTCTGATCTTTTGGACTCGTGCTGGAGCCCATCTTCAGGGAATTTTTCTCTACCAGAGTGTGTGCTGTTCAGATTGGATCCTGCAGAAATTTACTATATGAAAAAATTGATCGTTTTCCCAACTGACTGTTGTGTGAACAAGTGAGCGTCTCTTTTCATTTCAGCTATTTAAATAAATAAATAAAATAAATGAATAAACTTTATTTTCATTCTATGTGTATACACAGTATACACATACAACGAAATTTACTTGACACCCAAAGACCAGGTCCCACACACATAATCCCCAAATCCACTCCCACCCACCACAATTCCCCACCCCAAACCACCCAAACATCCACACAACAGACCAAGTAATACTGTCCAACAGCTCACTGATGGTGGCCCTTTAGTTCATTGTTGAGTGCAATTATTTAGGGAAGAGATCTATGTTTCTCCCTTTTCACTCGTTTGATCTAAGGATTAATTAACAGAAGAGGACCGTGTCTCATTCCTACACCAAACTTTTAAAAATGTATATAGAGGCAAACCACTGGACAGTCCAAAGAATCAGGAATCAAATCAAACAAAATTAAAATGAAATTTAAAATAAATGCTAAAATAATAAAAATAACAGAGCCCTGTTACTTTTAATAAGAGCTCTGAAGGAGCATGATGTCATTAGGAAGCATCAGGGAACATTTCAGGGATTCCCTTCAGGAATTGCTCATTTAAGATGTTTTTAATGGCCTTTTTCCCGTTCTTTTCTGAAATGGATGACCACCTAGTGATGCAATTATGTCCCTCATCAAGGATGATGGTTCAGTCTTGGAACCTGAGGTTTTCCAATATTTACTTCTTTATATCTCAGTTAACTCTCTATCTCCTTCCTCCCCTCCTTTCTCTTTCTGTCTCCTGATAGACTGGTGATGGTGTAAATGATGCCCCAGCTCTGAAGAAAGCCGAAATTGGAATTGCCATGGGTTCTGGTACTGCCGTGGCCAAGACTGCCTCTGAAATGGTGTTGGCAGATGATAACTTCTCCACTATTGTGGCTGCGGTGGAGGAAGGCAGGGCCATCTACAACAACATGAAGCAATTCATTCGCTACCTCATCTCCTCTAACGTGGGTGAGGTTGTCTGGTAAGGGGCTTCGCCCACTGTCACCTGGCCAGCTTCAAAGCTAAACTAGGTTGGAAAACGGTTTTGCAAAGGGACAAATCAATACCGAGTAACTATGTAGTAAATATTCCTGCTTTCCAGAGACTTCTTTGATCTCATGCTTATCTTTCTTCTCTGCATCTCCCCATTCCAGTATCTTCCTTACAGCCGCCCTCGGTCTCCCTGAAGCCTTGATCCCTGTACAGCTGCTGTGGGTGAACCTGGTGACCGATGGGCTTCCAGCCACTGCCTTGGGTTTTAACCCCCCTGATTTGGACATCATGAACAAGTCCCCTCGCAGCCCCAAGGAGCCCCTGATTAGCGGTTGGCTCTTCTTCCGCTACATGGCCATTGGAAGTAAGTGCTTTCCTCCTGTAAGGTCCCAAAATACACTTGAGTCACCAGAATGCCAAAGAGAGAGACTCAAGACGAGGCTTGCAAAAAAAACAGATTTTATTTATGGCCAAAAACAAAATACTGGGTGGAACTATATCCAGAACATACAGATACAATGCATGCGAGGAGATAGCCACCCCTTGGGGAAGGTATGGCGTCCTTTTATACCCTCAGAGACGTCAGCTTAGTACCCAACTCTGGCCTCCCAATCCAGGCCCGTGCATTCCTTGTTGCCCTGCAAGGGGGAATAGAAACTTCCCAATTAGTCTTCTTGAGCATTTCTTTGTTTACTCAATTGGCCACTTAGGCCCCCTGGCCCTGGAAAGTAGGAGTCTATCCAGATCAACATAAATTAAGACTGAGATAGTACCATGCTCTTAGATGGCACAAGAAAGAAACAGGGAGAAGATTAATATGGGTTCAGGTCAAATGGCAGGGACATATGTTTGACAAATACCAGATACATTACAGGCCTAATAACAGAATATGTTTGTTACAGGAGATACAAATATAAAGGCATAATATATGTGATACAAATACAAAGGCATATGTGTATTACAAGAACCTAATGGTTACAGAATCTAGTATACCAGTATATCATATCCTAGCATTATTTATTATATCCTTATTATTGTTTCCCTTCATTCCACACTTTTTATTTAAATGATGAAATGCTTTCCATCACGGGAATCATGTGACTATTCTTTGGATTAAAGGAATGAGACAAGGGAGAAGAAGGAAACCTCCAAGGATTAACAATCATCAATTTTGCAAACAAAATTTGTGGAAATAATTTTTCCATACACACCTACTTTTGCTAAGAAATAGTGTACAGCAAGTCTATTCTGGGATATTGCTGTTTTCAACAGAGAGTGTTGTTTTAAACAGAGAGTGCTGTTTAACTAAGAAATTTAGAGCACTAGCAGTTGTATTAGGTATCATTGCAATCATTGGCTGTAACCTTACAATTCTATTCAGCATATAAAGGGAGTTCTGTACCATCTTTTGCCCAGGTGGCTGGTCCGTATACCTGAACTATTATTTCTGGAGGCCACTCATCTTTCTATGGCCTACATCCACATAAATAGGTATACCCAGTTTTTCACCTTGTTGTATTGTCAGTAGAAAAAGGAAGAAAAATAGATTTCACATGCTTCATACCATCGGCTAGGCAATTGCACATAGGCAAATTTTCCATTTATCCAATATAAGCCATCTGGAGCATGCCAATTAAGAGTTACCACATCCGTCCATAACCCACTCAGTCTAGGTATATTTTCAAATGGGTTACTAGGTTGTGTCAGGTTAATTCCAGACTGAAAAGTAACAATAAGCAAAGAAAACACCCTTATGTGTAAAATGATTTTTCACACTGATCATTGCATTATATTCTCCTCATATTAGTCCTATGCATAAGAAAATTAGTCCCAAATATTGAACCATTGCATTAAATCAAATATAGAATTGATATCTATATCTTCAGAGATCATGATATCACTATCTCCTAGGACTACTGTGTTCAAGTCAGATTGACCTGATTCAATGTCTCAATTCTCCAGTGTAGGATAGATATATACATAGGAATAGAGTTTCTATGGGGAGCAATCCCTTGCACATTTACACAAGCACAGTGTCCCATTATTCCCCACAGGTGGGTATAAATTCACAATTATAACAAGAGTAACAATAACATTCAGTGATACAGTTACAATCACGGGACCAACACAATCTGGAGAGTGTGAAGTTGCACAGCTGCTGTTGGGATCTTCAAACGGAATAAGAGAGGCCACCACTCAGGCTGGAAAGTCCAAAAAGTTGCTACTCCTGCAACAAGAAAAATCACAAACAAAACCCATTCATACCACAATGACCACACCAGTTTTTGGAAAAGTTTATTCTCAGCAGGTCTTCTTCAGGAATCACTTGCCACTCTTTAAGTTCTTCCACTGGTCCTTTTACACGGTCCACCCTTTGTCTTTAGGTTGGACTGCTGTTTCAGTAGTCAGCAGGACTTGGTAGGACCTGTCCCAGGCTTGGCTAAGTTTGTCCTCACATCAGGTTTTATCAGGACCCAATCACCAGGCTGGAACTTATGAACAGCAAAATCGAGAGGTAGGGTTTGAGCTAGGAGTCCTTTGATTCTGAGGTAAGATAAAGAAGAATAGAGGCCAAGTATACAGTTCTTTACAAACATGTCTTTAGTTTCATATTGTGGAATTTCCCCCATTCTGTCCAAACGTGGTAATCCAAACATCATTTGGCAAGGCAAGGCAAGGGTAAAGATTTGGTTCACAGCAGAGATGATTTTGCATTCCATGGAACATGACATTCCTACTGCCTCCATTATTAATTGAAGCACTTTTGCAATAAAATGAGTCTCTTGGTTGCTGTCTATAGCTTCTACTTCTACTATATAGGTATATATAGGTATAGGTATAATATAGGTATTATCTGTTAATTTTGGTGACTACTGCTGAGTGGCTCTCATGGCTGGATAAGCCTCAACCCATCCAGTCAAGTGACCCACTATCACCAATAAATATCTAAGTCTCCCCACTTAAGTTAGTCTAATGAAATCAACTCAAATGCATTGAAATGGTCTCACACTAAAGTAGCCCTATCTTCTCTTTCTACTGCTCACATTTTCTTTAACTAGTACTTCTCACCTAACACTTAAACATTCAATTCTTTCTGCCGCTGCCATCCTGGCTTCCAAGTAGCACCTCAAGCTTCAAAGAAATTCAAAGCTTGATTTCACAAGCCTGTGCAAACCAACTTACCTAAATGTCTTCTCTTACCTGCTACCACTTTCTCTTCCCATCTATAAACAAATTAACCCCTTCTCAGCACCAATATCTGATCGTCCTTCTAAATCTCCTTGTAAACTGAGCTGGATTCAAACAAAAACAAGCATACTCTCAATCAAGATCATCCTCACTTGAGGAGGGGCACTAGGGCTCCTCCAAAAGTCAACTTTCTGCTTTCCTTCATTAACACTGCCATAGCTGCCACTGCTTGAACACAAACTGGAAATCCTTAACAGGCAGGATCTAACATTTTAGACAAAAATGCCACTGACTCTCTCTTACTACATATTGTAATTTCTAACTCATCTCTGTAACAATTCCTAAAAAGGCAGCAACTTGTGCTGCTAACAAACAAACAAGCAAGCAAACAAATAAACAAACAAATAGGATAGAGCACCTTGTCAAAATTGCATTCCGAGCCAAAAACAGTGAAACTGCAAAGGCAAGTATCAGATATCACCCTTTACCAGCCTTTTTCAGACTGGTTCAGCAGAGAACCAGCCCGCAGCCCCCCTTTTTCCTGCTTCTCTCCTCCTTTCATCTCTCAGCATCCTTTCAACAAAACAACCCTCTGCATTTCTCTGTAACCTCAACACACAGGCATTCACAGGTCTCAGGATCACTTTACTTTATGAGCTTCGGAACATCTCACACACACACATTCACATTTGTACTGCAATCAGACTTTTTGTATACATCAATTTCACATACAAAAATTTCATTTAATGCTTCCTCCATGCAAACCAAATTATTTCAGGGAGCTTTTCACAAGCCAATGCGCTCCATTTTCTAAATAGCTTTTTGTGTACTGTTGTTAGAGGGTCTCCTGCAGGTTTGGAAATGATTACATACATACACATACACACACATACCATCAAACATTTCCAGACCTGTGGAGGTTGTTTTTTGTTTTTTGTTTTAATTTTATTTCCTTGGGCAACCTATAGCTTATTCTTAAAGCAGTGGGAAAACTCAGAGAGCAGTTTAAATCATAAATATGATTGTGGGCCCTAACTACTTTCCGTTTCCCACAGCTCCAAGCCGAGATGTTTACTTAATTTGCAGGCTGGCCAGATATCACAATCAATTCTACATACTATTTGTTGCAATGTTTTCAGGATCAGACTCAATAAATCATTTAAGAATTAAGAGTTCAAATATATCTCTCTTTATTTACACAAGGCATTCTATATTCACTGAATATTCACAGATAGAAGCAAGGAATGGGTGCGTGCAGCTCCTTATATATACAATGGGTGGAGCTAGATATGGGAGTGGTGAAGTATGAATACATTAAGAAGTGAAGAATAAATTAACCCCTGATATCCCGTTCATATACTATTTACATATTGGAGAATAAGGCATTTACTTGTGACAAATCCCCCTCTAAATGCCGATTCGATATGCTACACCAATTACATTCAGATTCAGAACAATACAAAACATATAGCTTAGAAGTCAGGTATTTATGTTGCTTAGATGGCAAAGGTTTTGTTAATATGTCAGCTAATTGTTCTGATGTCTCACAATGCACCGCTTTAATAAATCCATCCTGAGATAACTGTCTCACATGTTTAAATTTTATATCTATATGTCTGGAACTTTGTCCAATGGCATCAGATCTAGATATTTCGATAGCCGCTTTATTATCTTCATGCATGACAAAAGGCAAGGCGGGTTTTTTCCAAATGTCAGAAATTAAGTCATTAAACCATACAAGGTTATTTGCTGCTTTAGATAGACAAACATATTCTGCTTCTGTTGTTGAAGTGGCCACTAAATCTTGTTTGCCAGTGTACCAGTAAACTGGACAACCGTTAAGGAGGAATATATAACCAGATGTACTTTTTCTGCATGAAGTGTCTCCAGCCCAATCCGCATCTGCGTAACATGTGAGGTTTGGCTCCTTGACATTATTAGGCTCTAATATCAAACAAAAATCTAAGGTATTCTTTAAATATCTTAATATCCTTTTGACAGCTTCCCAATGGTACATTGTTGGTTTGCTGACATGTCTGGACAATAAATTGAGGGGTAAAGCGATATCAGGTCTGGTCCAATTGGAAATGTAAAGAAGGGAACCTATGATTGATCTATAGAATGTGTTATCTTTGAACTCAGGGGATGATTCATCTGCATTCCTTAGAAAGTCAGTCTGCATAGGAGTGTCACAGGGTTTGGCATCGCTTAGATTACATTTGTTCAAGAGCTCTATGATCTTATCTCTCTGAGAAAGCTTGAATCCTCTTCTAGTTTTACTAATTTGAACACCAAGATACTTATTTACTTTGCCTAAAGATTTCAGTGAAAAATGTTCATTTAGCTTTGTTACAAATGTTTCTCTTCTTTCTTTATGTTTACCTATGTACAAAATGTCATCTACATAGATCAATACAAATTCTATGTAATCATCACCCTTTTTAACAAAGAAACAGTTATCAGCAGTAGTAGCACTGAAATCCATAGTTTTAAGTACTTTTACTAAACAATCATACCATCGTTTACCAGATTGTTTTAACCCGTATAAACTTTTGTTTAATAACCAAGTCTCATTCTTGTTCGTGTATTGACTGTGAGGTGCTCTTACATATATTTCCTTATCTAATTTGGCGTGTAAATACGCAGTCTGTATGTCATATTGGAATACATCGAGATTGAGTGCTGATGCTACAACTAGGGCTGTTTTGACACTCTCAGTTCTTACTGTGGGGGAGTATGTGTCAGTATAATCCTCGGGATATTTCTGTGCATAACCTTGTGCAACTAATCTAGCCTTGTATAGAGTATTGCCTCCCTCTAAATTTTTAATTTTATATATCCACCTAGTGCCAATAATAGTTTTGTCCTTTGGTGCAATTGCAGGTGTAAATACATCTAATCCTTGTAAACTTTCCATCTCTTTTGTCATTGCTAATTCCCATTTTTCTTTTTCTTTAGGAGGAAGTTTTAACACTTCCTCATATGTATTAGGTGTCGTTGATTCTCCATTCATATGCATTATATAATCCTTGTACTTATTTGGCATTTGATTTCTGGTGTTTCTAATTGTTTTTTCAGGTTTACTATTATTATCATGCAAATATCTTGCTTCCTTTTTTGTTAATGTATCTGTCTTTATTTTGTGTTGACTGTTTGTCCATGTTTTGGTTTTGTTTCTATGTTTGTTGTCATTTTGCTTTTCTATAGTTCTTTTCTCTTGGGGTTTTGTATCTGTGTTGTTGCTTGGGAATATTTCATTAAGATGTATTTTAGACCAGTTGGCCTGTTCATGGAACACAGCTGTTCTGGAAACTATAAATTTGTTATTATTATCAATGAATCTGTATCCTTTTGTACCTGTCTCATATCCCATAAATCTAAGTCTTCTAGACACATTTTCTCCTTTTCTTCTTAATTGTTTAGGTATGTGTACGTCTGCAGTGACTCCAAATATGTGCATGTGTGCTAATTTTGGTTTCCTATTATACATCACTTCATATGGTGTCTTATTTACAATGCTGGACCAAGTTCTATTTTGTGTGTAATTGGAATATTGTAGGGCTTCTGACCAGAATTGTTTGCTTAAGCCAGCATCTTCCAATGTGCATCTAAATGTTTCATGATATCTTTCTTGAAAAGCTACCTTTCTATATGATTTGTGTTCTATGTGGTTGTTAGAGCGACTCCTCCTTGAATTGTCTTCAGCTATTAACTTATTGGATAGACTTTCTATGGATAAGTATCCTAGATTGATTGTGTCTAAATGTGACATATAATTATCCCATGATGGGTCAAGTGAGTTGATGATAACACTTTTCATCGTTTGGTCTGAAATCACCTCCCCCCTTAAATGCAGTTCAGCTCTAATTTTGTTTAAAGATATTAAATGTTCACTTATGGAAACCCCTGGTTTTATCCTAGAAGAAAAGAAATCTTTAGACATTCTTGTGGTAGTAGCTACACTATCACTGTGAAATAAATTGAACATGCATTGAATAATTTCTGAGACAGTCAGATTTTGCTTAATGCTGTGATACATTGCAGGAGATACACTAGAAATTAATAAGAAAAATGCTCTATGGTGTAAGCAGTCTAACTTTAGAGTCCAAGGTCTTTTGGGGGGATTAGTGATAAAAAACAGTAAGTTTTCTTTCATAAAGACAACCTGGAGCTGCTGATACCATTCTTGTAAATTAATGCCATCTATTCTCAGCTTTGGGAAGTCACTGGGCAAGTTTCCGACATTATTGGGTCCATTACTTACAACCGGGGGTAGTCCGTGGTCTCGTAAATGCTGGAAATTACAAAACGGCGTGGGAATGCTCGCAACGAGTCTGCACGATCCTTTCAGCAACTCATGTCTTCCTGGACCGTCTGCGTAGTCTTGCGCATGCGCGTTGCTCATTTCATTCCTGGAGTCGTCGTGAGAGGTTCTCGTCGTTGCGGCTCGCTCGCTCTGCTCCTCCTCAGATGAATCGGTCTCCGGCTCGATCTTGGGAGTCCTGACGATGGCGGTTGTTCTTTTTCTTCTCTTGAGAGCGTTGGTGCTCGCATCGATCTGCGGTGTGGGGCGGTATCTGCAAGGCTCTCTGGGTTCAGGCGTCGGTGCTCTCGTCGTCAGGATGGGAGCGGGTAGATTTTGAGGCGTTGGCTTGCTCGCTTGCTTTCTAGTTGATTTTTTGGTAATCTTTAGTTTCGGTCCAAATGCAGCAAAAAGCGTTTTCATTGCTGACTTTATTTGTGTGTCTGTTGAATCACCTTCACTTTCCGATTCTGATCCTTCTGAGGTGTTTGACTTTTCTTTTTCATTTTCATTATCTAGTAATGTCTTTCGCGCCAGAAATTTTGAATCAAGTTTTCTGATTGGCTCTGCTTCGCTCACCTTGGAGGTCTGTTGAAACCAAGATGGCTGCCATTCGAAATTTTGCGCGGGATCACCGTTTTTCTTCTTCACAGCATTTTTGTTTGTAATCGTATCACTCACTATTTTTGAATCTTTTGGCTTTTCAGTAGCGATGTGCTTCTCTCTCGCTGCTCCGCTGTTTTTCAGCATATCTTGGTGGTTCGCGATGAGGCTTTCATCGTTCTTCTGACTTTTTAACAGTTTTAATATCTCTGACCTGAGTTCGTTGTTTTCTATTTTGTTTTCCTCTCGGTCATCATTTTCATTTATTATTTCTTCGTCTTCAGTGGTGTATTCTTCAGATTCTCTCGAAATCGCATTTGTGGACTCATCGATTATTTCTTGATCCGTTTCCATTTCTTTGCTGTATGCCCTGGTGTTGGGCCTATCTCTCTTAGACATATTTAAGTTTTTATTGAGTCAATTTAACCATCCTCTGCTACCAGCTTGTTGCAATGTTTTCAGGATCAGACTCAATAAATCATTTAAGAATTAAGAGTTCAAATATATCTCTATTTATTTACACAAGGCATTCTATATTCACTGAATATTCACAGATAGAAGCAAGGAATGGGTGCGTGCAGCTCCTTATATATACAATGGGTGGAGCTAGATATGGGAGTGGTGAAGTATGAATACATTAAGAAGTGAAGAATAAATTAACCCCTGATATCCCGTTCATATACTATTTACATATTGGAGAATAAGGCATTTACTTGTGACACTATTATTATAGATGCATATCCAAGAATTTTGTAACAGAAATCACACCAGATTGATCAAGTCAAATTATATGAGTCTCCCCATTTAGGCAGGTTTTACATTTTTATTACCTGCTAAAACCCAGGTGGGAAGAACAATAAACAATTTCTTCTTTATTCTTAGTTCTTTCAGACTTCTTTGGCTCTTTTGAGAATGGTAAATTATCAAGATCTTTATAACATTGCAATATTTCTTTGCCACCCATAGATCTCTCTTTAGACACTAGATTGTTACTACGTGCCTCTGCCCTGGGGGTGTTCTGTGTGTTCTCATTCTAACTTGGACCTCTCAGCAATCGCTGGCCCATTTTAAAGATCAAGATGTATAAGAGGTATACACATCGTTTGCATTTAGCCAGGGCTCTCATGAGCAAGTTTGAACTCCATTTTTCTTTTTTACAGACAACTTTTACTGCCACAACATTTTTCATTCATTTTTTTTATACTCTTTTTTTTGTTTTGTTTTTTCACAACTTGTTTGTAACATGTTCCAGTGGGCTAACATAGCCAAATGGAGAACACGGCCCAATTCTTGTTACTAGTTATTTGTTCCAAACAGGCTACCAGCATGGTTGCCCATTTTTCCCAGGGGATTCCTTTCTGTCAGCTCGAAGCCTGACTAGACTCTCTTTCTTCCTGAGGAGATTTCCCACACCTTTCCGTCGGTGCGAAGCCTAACCAAACCCTCTCTTTTTCCCTAAGAGATTTCCCAGACCTCCCCTGAGGGTCCGAAGTTTGGTCAGAGCCCTCTCCTGCACTACAGATTCTTATTTCAACAGTCACACTCCTTTCAAAGCGATCGTCTCTGGCTGATCTCCTCTCGGATAATCAGAAACGCAGATTGGATCTCCGCACATCGCTTCGAGGGCAAACCTCTGAGGAATTTCCCTCGTCTCATTCACACACTCACAAAGCAACACTCCCCTTCCCAAGAAAAAAAAATATATACTCACCCAGAAGAGCTCAGTTCCATACCCCCCCACAGTGCAAGCCTCTTTGTTAGGCGTTCAGGACAGGCAGAATCGGAGCCTGCCAGCAAATGACCAGATCAAAGTCACTGGATAAATTTTTCCAGGAGCGCTCTTGACTTCGGTACTGGTCCAAGCTGGTTTCTTCCATCTGCCTTTAATGAAGGCCACCAAGCCTCAAAGCAGCTCAGATTGTGGGAAGCTGAATGCAGCCACCTTGAAGAAACTTTGCCTTCAAGTCCCACTTCGGGCGCCAGAAATGTAAGGTCCCAAAATACACTTGAGTCACCAGAATGCCAAAGAGAGAGACTCAAGACGAGGCTTGCAAAAAAAACAGATTTTATTTATGGCCAAAAACAAAATACTGGGTGGAACTATATCCAGAACATACAGATACAATGCATGCGAGGAGATAGCCACACCTTGGGGAAGGTATGGCGTCCTTTTATACCCTCAGAGACGTCAGCTTAGTACCCAACTCTGGCCTCCCAATCCAGGCCCGTGCATTCCTTGTTGCCCTGCAAGGGGGAATAGAAACTTCCCAATTAGTCTTCTTGAGCATTTCTTTGTTTACTCAATTGGCCACTTAGGCCCCCTGGCCCTGGAAAGTAGGAGTCTATCCAGATCAACATAAATTAAGACTGAGATAGTACCATGCTCTTAGATGGCACAAGAAAGAAACAGGGAGAAGATTAATATGGGTTCAGGTCAAATGGCAGGGACATATGTTTGACAAATACCAGATACATTACAGGCCTAATAACAGAATATGTTTGTTACAGGAGATACAAATATAAAGGCATAATATATGTGATACAAATACTGTCACATGTAAATGCCTTATTCTCTAATATGTAAATAGTATATGAACGGGATATCAGGGGTTAATTTATTCTTCACTTCTTAATGTATTCATATTTCACCACTCCCATACCTAGCTCCACCCATTGTATATATAAGGAGCTGCACACACTCTCTTCTTTGCTTCTATCTGTGAATATTCAGTGAATATAGAATGCCTTATGTAAATAAAAGAAAATATATTTGAACTCTTAACTCTTATATAATTTATTGAGTCTGATCCTGAAAATATTGCAACAAGCTGGTAGCAGAGGATGGTTGAATTGACTCAATAAAAACTTAAATATGTCTAAGAGAGATAGGCCCAACACCAGGGCATACAGCAAAGAAATGGAAACGGATCAAGAAATAATAGATGAGTCCACAAATGCGATTTCGAGAGAATCCGAAGAATACACAACTGAAGACGAAGAAATAATAGATGAAGATGATGACCGAGAGGAAATTAAAATAGAAAACAACGAACTCAGGTCAGAAATATTAAAACTGTTAAAGAGCCAGAAAAACGATGAAAGCCTCATCGCAAACCTCCAAGACATGTTGAAAAACAGCGGAGCAGCGAGAGAGAAGCACATCGATACCGAAAAGTCAAAAGACTCCAAAATAGTAAGTGATACGACTACAGAAAAGAACGCTATAAAGAAGAAAAACGGTGATCCCGCGCAAAATTTTGAATGGCAGCCATCTTGGTTTCAACAGACCTCCAGAGTGAGCGAAGCAGAGCCAATCAAAAAACTTGATTCAAAACTTCTGGCGCGAAAGGCACTACTAGATAATGAAAACGAAAAAGAAAAATCAAACACCTCAGAAGAATCAGAATCAGAAAGTGAAGGTGATTCAACAGATACTCAAATAAAGTCAGCAATGAAGACGCTTTTTGCTGCATTTGGACCAAAACTAAAAATTACCAAAAAGTCAACCAGAAAACGACCGATGCAAGCACCAACGCTCTCAAGAGAAGAAAAAGAACAAACGCCATCGTCAGAACCCCTAAGATCGAGCCAGAGACCGATTCATCTGAGGAGGAGCTGAACGAGCGAGCCGCAACGACGAGAACCTCTCACGACGACTCCAGGAACAAAATGAGCAACGCGCATGCGCGAGACTACGCAGACGGCCCGGGAAGACATGAGTTGCCGAAAGGACCCTGCAGACTCGTCGCGAGCATTCCCACGCCGTTTTGTAATTTCCACCATTTACAAGACCACGGACTACCTCCGGTTGTAAGTAATGGACCCAATAATGTCAGAAACTTGCCCAGTGACTTCCCAAAGCTGAGAATAGATGGCATTAATTTACAAGAATGGTATCAGCAGCTCCAGGTTGTCTTTATGAAAGAAAACTTACTGTTTTTCATCACTAATCCCCCAAAAAGACCTTGGACTTTAAAGTTAGACTGCTTACACCATAGAGCATTTTTCTTATTAATTTCTAGTGTATCTCCTGCCATGTATCACAGCATTAAGCAAAATCTGACTGTCTCAGAAATTATTCAATGCATGTTCAATTTGTTTCACAGTGATAGTGTAGCTACCACCACAAGAATGTCTAAAGATTTCTTTTCTTCTAGGATAAAACCAGGGGTTTCCATAAGTGAACATTTAATATCTTTAAACAAAATAAGAGCTGAACTGCATTTAAGGGGGGAGGTGATTTCAGACCAAACAATGAAAAGTGTTATCATCAACTCACTTGACCCATCATGGAACAATTATATGTCACATTTAGACACAATCAATCTAGGATACTTATCCATAGAAAGCCTATCCAATAAGTTAATAGCTGAAGACAATTCAAGGAAGAGTCGCTCTAACAATCACATAGAACACAAATCATATAGAAAAGTAGCTTTCCAAGAAAGATATAATGAAACATTCAGATGCCACAATTGTGGATCCAGGGAACACAATAGAAGAGATTGTCCCAAAATTACAAAAGAAAGACATAGGTCAGAACACAGAAACAAATACACCTATAGATAGTCTTCCATTGATAGACATAGATATAGAAGCCCACCAAATTACAAAGAGTATAGAGGGGGCAGAGATAATTCAAAGGACAGAAAATCTGGTTCACTAAATGGACTAAACAAGCAAGACAACACTAACATACAGCAAACTGAGGATAATAATTGGCTTATTGATTCTGGAGCAACCAATCATACCACTAATAATAAAAATATATTATCTTCATTTATAGAAGATAAATTTGTAATAAAGGTAGCTAACCAAGAAAAGGTCCAAGTATTAGGTAGAGGGAATGTGACCTTACCTGGTCTAGGAAAAATAGAGGGGGTATTACTGATACCTGAGATACCTCATAACATATTAAGTGCCATAAAACTAAGCAGAGATTCTGATATTAATATTGTGTTTTCAAAAGGAAAAGCAACTTTGGAGAAAAATAAAACAGATATAGGTACAGTAATGATTAAAGGAGGCCTACCTTATTTAATAACTAAGGAGAAATGGTTACACAACATTGATTCAAATATGGAAGATTGTATTGAACCAGATAATGGAAACATTAGCAACAGTGACAATGATGAATGTAAAATAGCTCATGATAACAAGGATGCACATAATGAGAAAAAACCAAAAATAGGTAAGCCAATTCATGATGAGTGTGCTCATGTCTTACATAGGAAGTTAGGACATGCCAGTTTTCCTGTAGTACAGAAAATGACTGAACATGCAGAAGGTGTTAAAATAAAAAATTGTGAAAACTATTTGGAATGCTCAGTATGTAAATCTACAAAACTAAAAACTAGTCCCAGGCCTAGAAAATCAACAAGGTCAACTAACAAAATTTTTGATTTAGTACACATGGACCTGGTTGGTCCACTAACTCCATCAATCATTTATAAAAAACGTTACTTCTTAACTATTGTGGATGACTATAGTCGCTATGGATTTGTTTACACATTAAAACACAAAGATGAAACCTTTCAAAAATTTAAAGAGTTTTACAAACGTGTAGAAACACAACACAATATCAAAATAAAACAAATAATGACAGATAGGGGATGTGAATTCATGTCTAAGGAATTCTCCCAATGGCTGAAGGACAAAGGAATGTTACATTACACATCTAGTCCATTTTCCGCGTTCCAGAACGGAATTGCAGAGAGGAAGAACTCAACATTACAAACCATGATTAGATGCACATTGGAAGATGCTGGCTTAAGCAAACAATTCTGGTCAGAAGCCCTACAATATTCCAATTACACACAAAATAGAACCTGGTCCAGCATTATAAATAAGACACCATATGAAGTGATGTATAATAGGAAACCAAAAATAGCGCACATGCACATATTTGGAGTCACCGCAGACGTACACATACCTAAACAATTAAGAAGAAAGGGAGAAAATGTGTCTAGAAGACTTAGATTTATGGGATATGAGACAGGTACAAAAGGATACAGATTCATTGATAATAATAACAAATTTGTAGTTTCCAGAACAGCTGTGTTTCATGAACAGGCCAACTGGTCTAAAATACATCTTAATGAAATATTCCCAAGCAACAACACAGATACAAAATCCCAAGAGAAAAGAACTGTAGAAAAGCAAAATGACAACAAACATAGAAACAAAACTAAGACATGGACAAACAGTCAACTCAAAATAAAGACAGATACATTAACAAAAAAGGAAGCAAGATATTTGCATGACAATAATAGTAAACCTGAGAAAACAATTAGAAACACTAGAAACCAAATGCCAAACAAATACAAAGATTATATAATGCATATGGATGGAGAATCTACGACACCTAACACATATGAGGAAGTGTTAAAACTTCCTCCTAAAGAAAAAGAAAAGTGGGAATTAGCAATGGCAAAAGAGATGGAAAGTTTACAAGGATTAAATGTATTTACACCTGCAATTGCACCAAAAGACAAAACAATTATTGGCACTAGGTGGATATATAAAATTAAAAATTTAGAGGGAGGTAATACTCTATACAAAGCTAGATTAGTTGCACAAGGTTATGCACAGAAATATCCAGAGGACTATACTGACACATACTCCCCCACAGTAAGAACTGAAAGTGTCAAAACGGCTCTAGTTGTAGCATCAGCACTCAATCTCGATGTATTCCAGTATGACATACAGACTGCGTATTTACACGCAAAATTAGATAAGGAAATATATGTAAGAGCACCTCACAGTCAATACACAAATAAGAATGAGATTTGGTTATTAAACAAAAGTCTATATGGGTTAAAACAATCTGGTAAACGATGGTATGATTGTTTAGTGAAAGTACTTAAAACTATGGAATTCAATGCTACTACTGCTGATAATTGTTTCTTTGTTAAAAAGGGTAATGATTACATAGAATTTGTATTGATCTATGTGGACAACATTTTATATATAGGTAAACATAAAGAAAGAAGAGAAACATTTGTAACAAAGTTAAATGAACATTTCTCATTGAAATCCTTAGGTAAAGTAAATAAGTACCTTGGTGTTCAAATTAGTAAAACTAGAAGGGGATTCAAGCTTTCTCAGAAAGATAAGATCATAGAACTTTTGAACAAATGTAATCTAAAAGATGCAAAACCCTGTGACACTCCAATGCAAACTGATTTCCTAAGAAATGCTGATGAATCATCCCCTGAATTCAAAGATAACACGTTCTATAGATCAATCATAGGTTCACTTCTTTACATTTCTAATTGGACAAGACCTGATATCGCTTTACCCCTCAATTTATTGTCCAGACATGTCAGCAAACCAACAATGTACCATTGGGAAGCTGTCAAAAGGATATTAAGATATTTAAAGAATACCTTAGATTTTTGTTTGATATTAGAGCCTAATAATGTCAAGGAGCCAAACCTCACATGTTACGCAGATGCGGATTGGGCTGGAGACACTTCATGCAGAAAAAGTACATCTGGTTATATATTCCTCCTTAACGGTTGTCCAGTTTACTGGTACACTGGCAAACAAGATTTAGTGGCCACTTCAACAACAGAAGCAGAATATGTTTGTCTATCTAAAGCAGCAAATAACCTTGTATGGTTTAATGATCTAATTTCTGATGTTTGGAAAAAACCTGCTCTACCTTTTGTCATGCATGAAGACAATAAAGCAGCCATTGAAATATCTAGATCTGACGCCATTGGACAGAGATCTAGACATATAGACATAAAATTTAAACATGTGAGACAATTATCTCAAGATGGATTTATTAAAGCAGTGCATTGTGAGACATCAGAACAATTAGCTGACATATTGACAAAGCCTTTGCCATCTAAACAACATAAATACTTGACTTCCAAGTTATATGTATTATATTGTTCTGAATCTGAATGTAATAAATGTAGCATATCGAATCGGCATTTAGAGGGGGATTTGTCACATGTAAATGCCTTATTCTCTAATATGTAAATAGTATATGAACGGGATATCAGGGGTTAATTTATTCTTCACTTCTTAATGTATTCATATTTCACCACTCCCATACCTAGCTCCACCCATTGTATATATAAGGAGCTGCACACACTCTCTTCTTTGCTTCTATCTGTGAATATTCAGTGAATATAGAATGCCTTATGTAAATAAAAGAAAATATATTTGAACTCTTAACTCTTATATAATTTATTGAGTCTGATCCTGAAAATATTGCAACAAATACAAAGGCATATGTGTATTACAAGAACCTAATGGTTACAGAATCTAGTATACCAGTATATCATATCCTAGCATTATTTATTATATCCTTATTATTGTTTCCCTTCACTCCCATAGCTGTTGCCTTGGTCTAGCTTTGGACCTATATCATATATTTTGGCCCTATATTCTAACCAGGGCCGGATTTAGATGAAAAGAGGCCCTAGGCTATTCCACTTATGAGGCCCTTTCACCTATAGTGAAAGTGTAATTTTAATTTTGCTAACAATTTGAATGTAGGCCCCTCTTGATCTTGAGGCCCCTCTTGATCTTGAGGCCCTAGGCTGAAGCCTAGTTAGCCTATAGGAAAATCCGGCCCTGATTCTAACTGTGAATTCAAGTCTGTACCCTCATCCTTGTCTTATGTGACCTAACAGTAATAGCTCAGCAATCTGTATCATTTCCAAAATCCCAGGCAAGCACAACTCTTGTGCATGACCCAGCCTGGTACAATTAGGCTATCTTTGGTTTATTCTTCAGTCAGTTGCATGCTGTTCATATTTATTATTATATGTTTGCAAACAGAGCCATTAGGTTAGGGCAAACTATGCATTCACCAAATAAATAATAGCAATAGCATTTAGACTTATAGACTTATATACCGCTTCACAGGGCTTTACAGCACTCTCAAAGTGGTTTACAGAGTTAGCATATTGCCCCCAGCAATCTGGGTCCTCATTTTACCGACCTTGGAAGGACGGAAGGCTGAGTCAACCTTGAGTCGGTGAGGATCAAACTCCTGGTAGTGAGCTGAATTAGCCTGCAATACTGCATTCTAACTACTATGCCATCACAGAGCAAGGAAGAAACCAACCCAGCCCTTTCATTCCAGTTTCTCAGCGGTCATCTTTTTTTTTTTTTTTAGATTTTATTGATTTTCTGTTGTTTACATTTTGTTAGTGCTTAATAAACAACGTGTTGTCTGTGTTATTTAATTTACTTAACAATACAGATTACATTCTTAATCTTCACCTCTTTTTTCCAACCACTGGTAAAATAAAGTCCATGTTTGATAACATTCTGTGTCTTCTTTCTGTTTAATCTTCAGCGTAAGTCTGTCCATTTCTGCACAATCTAGTATCTTCCTAATTATCTCTTCATCTCACCGTGTTCCTTCATTTTTCCAATATTGTGCAAATATAATCCTCGCTTCTGTTAAGACAAGCAATATTAAATATATACTTTGCTTATCAAGTTTTTCTGATGTTATACCTAATAAAAACAGTTCAGGTTTAAAATCTACATGTTTTCCTATCATCTTTTCTAACCACTTATGTATTTTTGCCCAAAATCTTTTTGCTTTAACACAAGTCCACCACATGATAATATGTGCCCATTTTTTGGTTACATTTCCAACATTTGCTAGACATATTTTTAAACATTTTAGCTAACCTAGCAGGTGGTAAGTGCCATCTATAAAAGATTTTATATAAATTTTCTTTATAAGAAGTTGCCATTGTCAATTTATAGTTCCTTTCCCATAAGTTTTGCCATTTCTCTAATCCTATATTATAACCAACGTTTTTTTACCCACTGTGTCATTGTGTCTTTTACTTGTTTGTCCTCCATTTTCCAGTTTAGTAAAAAAATATATATTTTCTTAATTAATTTTTCATCAGAGTTCAACAATATCTGATCAAAGACTGTCCTTTATAAAAGCCATACTTTTTCATGTCTTTATCATATTTAGATTGTATTTGCACTTGAGCCCACCATGATAATTATGGGCCAAACTTTATTTAATTATTTTAATCTATTTTAACTTTTGTGTACAAATGTTTTATTTTGGCTGTTCACCGCCCTGAGTCCGAAAGGAGAAGGGCGGTATAGAAATCTGAAAATAAATAAATAAATAAAATAAATAAATAATATAATACCCTGGTCTTCAAGCTCTTGCTTAGATTTTAATTTCCCTTCAGTGTCCAAAGTATCTTTATATGTCACAATTTTTTCGAACTTCACCAGATTTGGATATGTAAAGGCTTCCATTGTTGAGACCCATTCTGGAATTTTCGAATAAATCGTAGGTTTTATTTTTCCCCATACAGATAATAGTGAGTTTCTTATATAGTGATTTTGAAAGTATCTGTGAATTTTATTCTTCTTGTACCATAAGAAGGCGTGCCATTCCAGTTGTAAATCATGTCCTTCTAAATATAACAATCTCTTATGCCTGAGGGTTATCCATTCTTTTAGCCATGTTATCACACATGCTTGATAATATAAAAGCCAGTCTGGTAATCCAAATCCTCCATTCTCTTTAGATTCTTGTAACATTTTCAATTTAATTCTCACTTTTTTTCCTTGCCAGATAAATTTCAGGATTACTTTATTCAAATCATCAAAGAATTTCTTTTCAATTTTTATAGGTACTGTTTGGAACAGGGAAAGCAATTTTGGTAGAATATTCATTTTTACAGTAGCAATCCTTCCCAACATTGATAGATGGAGATTTTTCCATTTTTCCAAATCTAATTTTATTTGCTTGAATAATTTTATATAGTTGTCTTCTTTTATCATTGCACATCTTGCTGTTAAGTATATTCCCAAGTATTTAACTTTCTTAACTATTTGCAAGTCCACTTTTTCTGCCAATTGTTCTTTTTGTTTTTGTGTAAGGTTTTTGACTATAAATTTAGTTTTTTCTCTATTTATTTTCAATCCTGCTACCTCTCCAAACTCCTCTATCTTTTTTAATAGTTTAGGAATTGTCTCCAATGGTTCTTCTACAATAAGTACCAAATCGTCTCCAAATGCTTGTAATGTATATCTTTCCTCTCTTATCTCCATTCCTTTAATTTCTGGATCTTGTCTAATATTCCTGTTCAAGACTTCCAAAGTGAATATAAATAGTAAATGCGATAGTGGACATCCTTGTCTTGTTCCTTTCTTTATATTGAAATGCTCTGTGTAATCCCCATTTAAACTTTGGTTGTTTGTTTATAGTGTATCATCTTAATTACATTTATAAATTTTTCTCCAAAATCCATACAGTTTAGTTGATGTGTCATAAATTGCCAGTTTACATTATCAAAGGCTTTCCGAATGTCTAAAAAGATTAGTGCCATTTGTTTTCCTGGGTGCATTTTGTAGTATTCTAATGTATCTAAGATAATCCTTAAATTGTGTTTTATTTGTCTTTTTAGTAAGAAACCATTTTGATCTGGGTGGATAAATTCAGTCAATTTTTTCAATCTCTCTGCTATTATTGAAGTAAAGATTTTATAGTCCACATTTAATAAAGATATTGGTCTATAATTTTTTATCTGTGTCAGATCTACATCCTCTTTTGGTATTAATGTAATGTTCGCTTCTGTCTATGTATTGGGTACTTTAGCTTCAAATAATAGCTCATTACAAACTTCCTTCAGTGGTAAGCTTAATGTGTCTGAAAAGCATTTGTAGAATTCTACCGGTAGCCCATCTGAGCCTGGTTTTTTTTCATTTTTCTGTCTTTTTATCGCTTCTGTTAGCTCCCACATTGTTATTTTTTCATTTAGTGCATTTTTAAGATTTTCTGGAACTTTGGGTAGATTAGCTTCTTCCATATATTGTGTTATTTTTTCCATAGATTTATTTTCTATATCATATAGCTTTTCATAATATTTGACTATTTTTTTATTGTTTCATTTTGGAATTGTATGTGTCCCTGCTCATCTTGCAGTTTATTTATCACTTTTTTCTCTCTTTCTTTTTTCAGTTTATACGCCAGCCAACTTCCCGGTTTATCTGCATTCTCAAAAAAATTTTGGTTTGTCCTATTGGTTTATTGGGCTATTTCTTCTGAGACTATTAAGTTCAATTTGTGTTTAATTATCTCCATTTTTCTTTTAAGTGTTTTCTTTTGTGGGTCTCTTTGGAGTTCTAACTCCAATTTCTTATGCTCTTCTTTTAACATCATACCCTGTTGTTTTTTCTCTTTATTCTTTTTAGCCATATAGGTTATAGTTAATCCTCTGAAGAATGCTTTAGCTGTATCCCATACATTCTGGAGTGAAGTATATTCTTGTTTATTTTCTTTAAAGAAAAATTCCATTTCCTTTGCTGCAGGTTCTGTAAATTATTTCTCTCTTAATATGGATTCGTTCAATGTCCACATAAAATTCTTATTTACTCTTCTCCAAGTCAATTTTACTGGGTTATGGTCAGCCCAAATGCTAGGTTCTATATCCACCTCAATTATGTTGATTTTTAATTCAGTGGACATCCAAAATATATCAATTGTCAGTTTTGGAAGACAATTTTCTTTTTTGCTTCTTAACTGCCACATATTTTAGCTGGGGAAGTTGGGAGGGGGTTGTTGTTGGAGCGGTAGAAAGTTAGTCATAACAACATTCCGTATTCAAGGACTTTTGCCTGCATCTGATGGACACTGCCTGAAGATTGTATCCAGTTGAGTGTGAAGAGTTGATTGGACAATGTGATGAACTTGTGGGTGTGGGGCAGGGCTGTGAAATGTCATCTGGGTGTGGAAAACCTGGAAGCTTTCAGATTCGGGTTTTCCCAGATGTGCCAACATGACATCTCTAATAAATTGGAACTTTGAGGAACCTCAGGCCTCAGAGCTTTATTTTGTTGGGGGTGTTCCTTGGAACCCTGACATCAATTCTACACCATGATTTGTGTCTGTTCGAATAGAATGTGTACTGAGTCTTTTTCAAATTTATTTCTCTCCAGACATCCTGTATACAAATTTCTTCTGTCATTTTGAAAAATGTCTTAGGTAATCTCTCTCTTCCTTTTCCCCCTATTTTAGTGCTTTTATAATATAGTTTTCCATCCACAATTGCATTGAAGTCTCCTATGAGACAAATATTTTGATATTCCATTTCCAATATTTTCTTGTGTAATGCTTGGTAAAATTTTTCTTGCTTGTTATTTGGTGTGTATATTGCTATTATCAATGTCTTTTTTTGGTTAATCATTGTTTCTACCATCAAGATTCTTCCTTCTTAATCGGAATAGACCTGTTTCAAGTCCATTGATTGTTTCTTGCAGACAAATTATTTCTGTTTCCAATTTTCATAGTTGTGTAAAGATTTTTCTTCTTTTTAAGATCCCATTTCCTTCCTCCATTTTGTTTAGTTGTATTTAGGGTTTAGTTTCCTAGTAGTACTTTTCTGTCTTTGTTCTTTTATTAGTCCCTCTTCTTGGTCTGTATTTTCTTTCTCTTTCTCTTCTTCTTCGCTTTGTATCACTGTCTCTTCTGTTGCTATTTCTCCATGTTTTTTGAGTTCTTTATCTGCTTGTGTACTTTGTGTTCCCCTTTCAAAAATGTGGTCATCCTTGAGGAGATACTCCTTTCTGCTATCACTGGCCTTTTCTTAGCTCATAATAATTTTTCCATATTTGTTTTGCCTACAGTATACGTTGGAGCGGCCACTGTTGGGGCTGCTGCCTGGTGGTTCTTATATGCTGAGGATGGACCTGGAGTGTCTTACCATCAGTTGGTGAGTTAGAGATTGCTCTAAATTGTGGGAGACAAGAACAGGAGTATTGTACGAGGAATGAAGGATTTCTTAATTCAGAAAAGCCCTGTTCAGTCTTAATCTCACTTTTTCCCATTCTTTTCTTCTCCTAGTCCCATTTCATGCAATGTACAGATAACCACCCTTCCTTTGAAGGCTTGGACTGTGAGATCTTTGAGTCCTCTGTCCCCATGACTATGGCTTTGTCTGTCTTGGTCACCATTGAGATGTGTAATGCACTCAACAGGTAAAATGAAGGATGATGGCTTCATATACATGGTACTGCCTTGCACATTTTTCACTAGCATTTCTCCATGCTTTGTTTCCACCTTGTGCAAATCTTACGCTTTCTCCAGCTTTCCAAATTGTGCAGGATGATGGGGAAGGACAAATTCATGTACTCTCTAAAGATAATTAAAAGTCCATGTCAACAAAAAAAATGAATATTAGAGATTCAGCTTTAATTCATCTTTTTTGCAATGTGCAAAAATTTATATTTCAAGTTAATTTACATTTCATGCAAAACACCAGCCGCTGCAAATATGTAAGGCAGAATAATTTTTGCAGCAATACAGGGAACCAAGGAATAGCTGAAGAATAGCATTGTAAGTCACCTACATCTCATCTATCATGGACGTGTCTTCACAATAGAAGAAGGGCAGCCTGCTGAAATGTGCCAAGGTTAATTAGCACAAAAGCAGTGCTTTCCCAGTTATTGCAGCAGAATTATTGTCGTGCCCCAAAGACAAGTATCCTTAATTTAAAACATATACTTATTTGCATAATTAATTCATGTTTTACTGTTCAGAAGGGAGGGCAAAGAACAAGTGCCTCCAATCACTAGCTCTCCCATTCTGATCATGTTTCAAAGTCATAAAAATGATTTAAAATGAAGTCTGAGATTAATTGAATTTTGCATCCAAATTGCAATACTGTGTTCTAACTTTGTCACAATCCTCAAATACACCCATTTGTTAAGTCCCAGGACTGGGACCTTCCAAGCAGAGCTGAGATCTATCTAATTAACCTTTTGGTCAAAGGAAAGTTGCTCACATCTCATATACTCAATTTTTTTAAAGAGAACAAGTCGCTATATATTTGCACTGACTGATTATTTAAGACTGGGAGCTTTCATTTCAAAAACACAGTGGAAATCATAACTTTGATTTAATTTCCCATTTCTGTCTCCTATATAGCCTTTCAGAGAACCAGTCCTTGGTACGGATGCCTCCCTGGGTGAACATCTGGCTTCTGGGATCTATCTGCCTCTCCATGTCTCTGCATTTTGTCATCCTTTACGTTGATCCCCTGCCTGTAAGTAATAGTGACCACATTTTTGATCAGCGAGGGCTGGGGGATTTTACTTTTGGATTCAAAAGTAAAAAGGGGCCATGGAGTTTGCAGAGGCACAAATATAGCAAGACTTTTCTTCAGCTCTTTAAAGCAACTATATCATTTCCAGGATGATGTGGCACCTAAAGAGGACAGCTACATGACCAACACGCCCAGCTGTTTCAGGGAATAGCAGATGGGTGCTAGATTCATGCCTGTCTATGAACCTTTTTGCCTTCAAATCTGAGGCATGGCATAGCCCAAATGGCTAGAGGACTGCACTCCCAGTTCTTTCTGAATTCTACAGAAATCAAGAAAAAGATTATGCAAACCCTTTGAAAAAAATACTTCAGAATGCACAGCAGTGTGCTTTAAATCCCTTTTTTCAAATCATTCAAATAACTTGACGGCCGTGACCGGGAGGATTTTTCATCAGGTTCGCCTGATTCGCCAGTTGCATCCCTTTCTGGATCGGGACTCCCTACACAAAGTCACTCATGCCCTCGTCACTTCCTGCCTGGACTACTGCAACGCTTTCTACATGGGGCTCCCCTTGAGGAGCACCCGGAGGCTCCAACTGGTGCAGAGTGCAGCCGCGCGGGTGGTTATGGGAGCAACATGGCGCTCCCGTGTGACACCTCTCCTGCGCAAGCTGCACTGGCTCCCGGTGGTCTTCCGGGTGCGCTTCAAGGTTTTGGTCACCACCTTTAGAGCGCTCCATGGCTTAGGACCTGGTTATTTATGGCCTACTACCACAAGCATCCTCCCACCGGCCGGTACGCTCTCATAGAGAGGGGCTCCTCCAGGTGCCGTCAGCTAAACAATGTCGACTGGCGGCCCCCAGGGGGAGAGCCTTCTCTGTGGGGGCACCCACTATCTGGAACGAGCTCCCCCCAGAGATACGGAGGATCCCGGATCTACGCACTTTCCGCCATGCTCTTAAGATTCTCCTATTCCAGCAAGCCAGCCTGGCCTAATTTTCTCCCCTGTTTTAAAATTCTTTTAAATCGAAATTTTAATCTGTTTTAAATTATTGGGATTTTTTAATTGTCTCGGGCTAAATTATTTAATCTGGTTTTAATTATGTCTTTTAACTTTTGTATCTATGTATTTTATTTTGTGCCTGTTCACTGCCCTGAGTCCTTCGGGAGTAGGGCGGTATATAAATCTAATAAAACAAACAAACAAACAAACAAACAAACTGTTCTACTGTACTTCTAGCTGGTGAAGTCTGTTCCAGGCTTCTACAGCTGTTCCAGAAACTGCTTCTGGCTGCTTCTTCATGTGTGCATATGCACAGCCACCTCTGCTTGCTGGGGAAAATAATAAGTGAACCAGCTATGCATGCATGTACACTCACATGGAAACATCTAAGAGTAGCTTCTGAAAGCAGCAGAGTCAGACTCTAGACTCTAGAAGAAGAAGCTTCTTTAATAGCTTGAAAAGAGATGTTTCAAGTGTTCTTCCATTCATTCCAGAATTCCTCCATCAAAGGATTTATACACTCCTACTTGCTTGGAGTAACAAGTCCCATTTATTAAATCCAATCTTTAATCAGGATTCAGCCAATTACATCTAATGTAGCCTATCATTTACATCATTTTAATACATATTCTGGCTATGAGTGGAAAGGTAGAATAAAATACATATTTCTCTTATTTTTTTTTTTTTATTGAAAAGTTTTACAAAAAGTTTACATATTCCCCCCCCCTTCCCTACCTCAACCTCCCCCCTCCCCCCCTCCCCTTCCCAGAACAAATTACAGGATATAAACTTCAACAATCATAATCAATCCTAATCTAAACAATTATGACATTTCACATCTCTTGTTTCTTCAATTCCCTAATTACCCGCCTAGCCTTATTACTTAAAGACACACTAAATATCTATATAATCATTCATAACCTATCTGCAATTTCTTATTCCGATATTTGTTTTGAATATAATCTATCCACCTTCTCCAATCTCTTAAATATCTTTCATTTGAATGATTCTTCAGGTACGCCGAGATTTTTGCCATTTCCGCTAGATTTATAACTTTCATTGTCCACTCTTGGATTGTAGGTAAATCTTGCTTCTTCCAATATTGTGCCACCAACAGTCTTGCTGCAGTTATTAAATTCAAAATCAATTTAGTCTCTATAACTGTACAGTCCGTAACTATACCCAAAAGAAACAGCTGTGGTGTAAATTTCAACCTCTTTTTAAGAATATTTTGTAAAATCCACCAGATTTTAATCCAAAACGCTTTAACCTTTTTACATGTCCACCAAATGTGAAAATAAGTAGCATCCTCACAATTACATCTCCAACATTTTGGTTGTACATTCGGATACATACGAGATAACTTTTTTGGATCTAGATGCCATCTATAAAACATTTTATAAAAGTTCTCCCTTAAATTTTGCGCTTTGGTAAATTTCACATTTGTTACCCATATTTTCTCCCACGTTTCCATCATTATTGGCTGTTCAAAATTCTGCGCCCATTTTATCATACAGTCCTTAACTAGCTCTGTTTCCGAGTCCATCTCTATCAGTATATTATACAATCTTTTTATATGCATTGGGCTTTGATCTCTAATTTGTTTAATTAAATTTTCATCACTTTGTATAACACCAGTTTTCTGGTCTTTTCTCCATCTGGCTTGTAATTGTACATATTGAAACCATGTTTGAATTATTTTCTCCTCTTTCAACACATTCACAGATTTTAATTTTAATATACCTCCCTCCATAATGAGAATATCTTTATACGTAATTACATCCTGTCTACATTCTATACTTGTATTCTCTATTGCGTGCCTGGGTGCTGTCCATATAGGTATTTTTTCATTTAACTTATATTGATATTTCTTCCAGACACGCAATAAAGCATTTCTCAGTATATGACTCTTAAATGCTCTGTCCACCCTTTTTTCATACACTAAATAAGCATGCCAACCATAGACCAGATCATACCCTTCAATATTCAATATCCTTCCATTTGTTAAATTAATCCAATCACTAATTGCTGATAAAACAGCTGCTTCATAGTACAATTTTAAATTTGGCATTTTCAGTCCTCCTCTTTCTCGTATGTCCTGCATTATTTTCAATTTTATCCTTGGTTTCTTACCTTGCCATACGAACTTATTAATACCTTTCTGCCACTCTTCCAGGTTGGCATCCTTTTTTAGTATTGGTATCATTTGAAAGAGGAACAAAAACCTAGGCAACACATTCATTTTTATAACTGCTATTCTACCCAACAAGGACAATTGTAGTTTTTTCCAATTATCCATTTCAACTTGTATTTTATGCCATATCAATTCATAATTATACTTATACAATTTACCATTAGAAGATGCAATATAAACTCCTAAATACTTGACTTTTTTAACTATTTCACATCCCGTTACCCTTTGTAACTCCTCTTTTTGATTAGCTGTCATATTTTTAACTATCATCTTTGTTTTTCCAATGTTTATCTTAAACCCAGATACTTGACCATACTGTTTTATTATATCAATCAAAACCTTTGCTGATTCCACTGGATGAGTTAAGGTCATAACCAAATCATCTGCAAATGCCCGTATCTTATATTCATAATCTCTAGCTACCCATGAATTAACACGATAGATCCGATCCATTTGCCATTCGAGTTCACCTCTGGACACTCCTATAAATTGTGCCAGAGCATCTTCAAAGATCTCTTTCAGATTTTCCTTTGGGTTTTCTTTCAAGCCTCTTATTCTCACGGCAAATTCCATCATCTTATATTGTGTCAACAACATTTCAGCTTCTGTTTTGTCAATCTTAATTTGTGATTCCTCAACTTTACCATCTAAAATCTCATTAGCTTGAGCAACCTCATCAATTCTATCTTCTACATAACTAACATGTTTTGCCAGTCCCTGGAGTGCAAAGACTATATCTTCCCTTATATGTTGATTTCTTGTCTTAATTATGTCCTTCATTTCTTCCATTTGATCTGAGACTCCTTTAAATGCAAATGCAATGTCCTCTTTAAAACCTTCTTTGATTTCTTTCATGGCTGCCTGAAACATCTCAAGTGTTAACATTTGTGCTTGTGGTTGTAGCTGTGGTTGTAATTGAGCTTGTGTATCTGCCGGAGGCAAGAAGGTTTGCAACCTACTAGTTTGAGCTGGGGAACTTCCCGCACTCGCTGCTTTAGGCAACACCAATTTTGTCTGCTTTGAAGCCATTTTAAAATTACACAGTCTCAGGAACAGTTCTTATAGCCAGCGAGAAAAAATCAGAAAATCTTTAAGATCTTTAAATTTTAATTCCCAAAGTCCAGGATATAGGATTAAATCCAAAAAATTTTTTAAGCGGAGTTGTTAACTGGTAGGCATTAATGAGTTAACAAGCCTGTAACAACTTTCTTCTTAAGTTTCACTTTCGTCTCTTTGTCTTAACGAGCCAGCGCCATCTTCCCCTCCCTTTCCACTCCAGCTCCGCTCATATAGGCTCGAAAAGAAACGATGTTCAAAGGAATTAAAGTGTAAGTACTTGCAATTATGTAGTCTCCTGTTTTTGTTCTGCCTGCTTCAATTTTCTCTTTGTATCAATTAAAAGCAGGAGCGGACGTGGCGTTTTGCTCTGCCTTCTGGCAGAGGCGTCCCGGCTTTGGAGCTTTTCCCAGGTTCTTGGGGAGCTCGCACTTTTCGAGCCCCAGAATTAATTCTAGGGCTCTTATGGAGCTCTACCCTGCACCTGGCTGCTCACTTCCCCCTCTTCTCCCGGGGGGGAAGGTTCTTCGCCGCTAGACAGCTGATTTTTTGCTGTTCTAGCGGCTAACAAAGTCACGGGGCTAGCGCTCACCCAGGGAGCGTCCTCAACGTCCTACGGAGCCGCTGGAAGTCCTACATATTTCTCTTATTGATGTCTCCATTGTTGTTCTTGTGCTTTCCAGATGATCTTCAAGTTGACACACTTGGACTTGCATCACTGGCTCATGGTGTTGAAGATATCCTTGCCCGTCATCTTTCTGGATGAATGTCTCAAATTTGTTGCCCGGAACTATCTGGAGCGTAAGCCTCTCTAACCTACTTTATCTTCCCAGTCTTTTGCCTTTTCCTTCTTACTGGAAGTGGATTTCCCAGATGGAATCCATGAAAACAAAATCATAAAGTTGGAGAAGATAAATGGGATGTCCCCTTCCTTCTGATCTTTCTCTTTGTAATTAATTCCTGCCTTCCTCTGATATTTTCTCTGTTAGTCTAGAATTCCCATCTGCACTCATTCAGTACAACACACCTTTAAATATAGGATTTGGTCCTTGGTCGCTTGGGTTCCTTCCTGGTGAACTCCATGGAGCACATCCAGATGCATCTGATATCAGTCCCAAGGAATTTACAATTCTGATAAAGGCAGTGACAGAGTCCCTTTTGTCAAGCTGTGGAGTTGCTTCTGGATCCTTGGTTTCACTTTTTAGATCTGAAGATAAAGTAGGTCCTGTTGGACCAGAGGAAGTACAGAAGTAGATGGAAACTGTCTGGGTGTCTATGGAGATTCTTAATTATCCAGGTCATGGTTGTCCCAAAAGTGGTTTTTCAAAGGCAACATCAGTTCTGAACTGAAGAAGCTTCTTGGATGAGAAGCAAAATGTCTTCAAGGAAAAACAAAGTCCAGTTGCCTTTTGAAAAAGCACCTCTGGGAGTTCTATGTAATAAGATATATCAAAAGAGAGAAGAAACAGTTGTTTGTCTATCTCTTATTCTCTTATTCTAAAGAGTTCTCCCTCCTTTATGGGTTGCTAATAATTCATTCATTCATTCATTTATTTTACTTACTCATTCCATCCAGACTAATAATATTCTCCTCTTCTTGTGAACTTCCTTCCTAATCTCTATTAACTCTGGCTTCTTCTTTCCATCTTGTAGCATAAACTCCTCCCCCCTCTATTCTCCTGTATCCTGCCTTCCAGGTATCTTACTGTACAACCCTCAATTGCATGCCTTGTTTGTTTTCTGGCAATTCCTTCATATCTGTCTGTTGATCTATGCAGAAAAATAGGCAATATCTGTGGGGAGCCTGGGAAAATGTTTCTTTTTTGCTTGGACAGTCTGTTTGCTGCAGCTGACATTGTCCAGGAAACTAGGGCCCAGCCACATAGGGGGAGAGGGCAAGAGACAGAAAATTCATAGGGCAAGAGACAGAAAATCCTTCCCTGAAAGAGAATTATTCCAAGAGTACCATTTCTTCATGAAATGTTTGGTTGGTGGTAATCTGATCAGTGCAAGACTCCATGTTGTACAAATTCAACTTCCTGTTGGAATGCAATAATGGTCATGACCATTTCAATAAACATCAACTATAAATGTTATGTTTTGAATGCCCACAGAGCAGGCTGAATTTCCAAGAGGGTTTCAAATTTAGCATTTTTAATATGGTGGGACTAACACGTCTGCCAAGGAACCTTTGTATATCTACTTAGAAAGCTTCAAATATTTCAGAGAGAACCATGTCTAATCCACTGATCTTCACAGAATAGGTTGGCGCCTGATCTAACCAGCCTCATTGACTCTACCTTATAGTACAGGGGTCTCCAACCCCCAGTTTGTGGACCGACACTGGTCCACAGCATGCCAGCAACTGGTTTGCACAAACAAGTGAAGACCCATCTGCGGGATGCAAGTAGCATGCAAAACCACACCCCCTCCGGTTCACGGAAAAACCTTTCTCCATGGAACCAGTCCCTGGTGCCCAAAAGGTTGGGGCTTGTTGTTATAGTAGACATAGGTAATGTGAATATATGAACAATCAGAAAGTGTATCCTTGGTCTTCTCTTCCTTCACCTTCTGCTTCATCCCCAATGAAACATATATACATAATGTTGAATATAAATGAATTAGTGATGAAGAGAGGAGGAGGAAAGGTACAATGATAATCTGTTTTGCTGATTGTTTCCTATCTCTGTCCACTGAAACTCTGGAAATGGTAGTTTGGTTCATGTGCGAATATATACAAATAAGCAAAATTACAATTCCAAGCATTTCTTAGAAGACTGCTGAACCAGTGTATCTGTAATGTTGGTATAGAAAGTAGGGAAAATAACCTTGACAGAGATATGCAAGATTTATTACTAGGGCAAAAAGGAGTGAAACATATTTTATATTCACAAAAGACATAATATTCAGAAGTGGTTTAGACAGACCCCTCTTTAATTCACTGAACTATAAGAAAAGAAGGAACAACACAATCAGATTTGCAAGATTGACGTCACCACCACTAGGTAGACTACATCCAAGAAGTCAACACCACAGAAAGGAAAAAAAATATACCTTTATTAAGTTTGGCCATAATAACAGAAACTTGCAGGTCTGATTGTGCTGTGCCTTCTCTTTTTTATAGTTCAGTAATTTAGGAATGTGTTTGAACTGCTTCCAATATCTGTCTGTTGTGAACTTAAAACCTTTTTCACACATGGCCTAATCACCCTGATATTGTGTATTTCTGTCAAATACATTTCCCATACTCTCTACAGTTGTTATATGAAAGACATAATTAGAGAGGGGTATGATTCTGCATATTATGTCTTTTGTGAACTTAAAGAGAGCCGTGGTGGCACAGTGATTAGAATGCAGTATTGCAGGCTAATTCTTCTGACTGCCGGCTGCCAGCAGTTCGGCAGTTCAATTCTTACCGGCTCAAGGTTGACTCAGCCTTCCATCCTTCTGAGGTCAGTAAAATGAGGACCCAGATTGTTGGGGGCAATATGCTAACTCTGTACACTGCTTAGAGAGGGCTGTAAAGCACTGTGAAGCAGTATATAAGTCTAAGTGCTATTGCTAAAATATGTCTCACCCTTTTTTGCCGTAGTAATGGATCTTGCATATCTCTGTCAAAGTTATTTTCTCTACTTTCTGTACCAACATTACAGGAGAAAAGGGAGCATTTTTTGACATTAAAACTGACCCTTATATGAATGGCCATCACCACTTCTTATGACTTCTGCAGTTCCTGTGTTGCAGAGGAAGTTCAGTAGGGTAGAAAAATTACTTCGTAGGAAAACTTGCCTGAATTTACTGATCCTTCCCTTGAGGAACATCTTAGAAACTTCTAAAGAATCCTAGAGTGGTTTAGAGTTCAGTTTTGAAACAGCTGAATAATTCATAGGGTCCTTTAAAAACAAAAAGACGGGGGTAACTTTCAGCGCAAACCATTTTACCATTTTATCTGTTAGATTCTATGAACCCTAACTGCCATATTCCAAATTGTACTTCTGTTAGTCAGACCATTTTTTACATTGTGCTTTTCCTGGCCATTCTTGGCCTTGGCACCTCTTTAAAGGTGCTTCTGACTTCACTGTGTTTGGCCCAATGACAGGATAGTCTTGGACTGACCTTTGTTTGTACAGAAGTCTTTTCTGCTTTCCACAGCCTTCCTAACTGTGCCTAGCTGTGCCTTCATTGCCCTTGTGTCATGCTTAGGCAAATGACTGACTTATGTCATTGCTTGGCCATACATTTCCTGGACAGCATAGGGGGATGCTCCTTCTGTAGGCCTGCTGCTTTTAGTATCAATTTTTTCTCAAGAGGTGGGTGAAGATGCTTGGGCAAAGCTGTGGAGAAAATGATGGGTGAGCTTTGGGTGAGCTTTTCTATGCTGGGGTTAGAATGTATGAAACCAGGACAGTGAACATCCCCAGGTCTGTTGATTTCTCCCTAAGGCTCCAAGGTCAAACAAGCAAGTTACACTCAGTGTGTAAAATTAGTTCTTAGTAGAATTATCTGGGGCTTAATTATAATGTTATCTATCTATCTATCTATCTATCTATCTATCTATCTATCTATCTATCTATCTATCATCTATCTATCTATTTATCTATCTATCATCTATATCTATCCATTTCTATCTATCCATTTCTCTCTCTCTCTCCCCCTCCATCCCTCCCTCCATCCCATCCCTCCCCAGTCACAAGATCTCAGCAATACCCAGCATAGTCCGCAATAAAATACCACAATATTATATAAATAATTAGCAAACTTTAAATCAACATCACTACTGGAACAACATATCAAAATATTGATCCACGTGATAACAACAGCCCATTTAAACTATGAAAAATCCCCAGAAAAGGTTCATTTTTATTAACATCTGGAAGGTAATTCATGTCAGGAGATGTCTCCACCTCTAGGGGAAAGCTACTGTATTTTATAGTTTGTCTCATTTTTTAAGCATAACACTGGGTACAGCATTATGGGTTTTCTTTTTAAGAGTCTCTCCAGTGTTAAGACAACACGCAGGGCAGTTTTCTCCAACCTAGTGAGAAGTCTAATATTTCAGTCCATTTATTTAAACCATTCACTAGATTCCATGACAGCAATAATCAGAAATAGAAGATGTTAAGTATACCATGGACCATTTAAAAATTGTATAGAAAATGAGAAATAAAAATATACAGAAGGCATAAACTTTTCTCAAAAAGATTGGGAGGAAAAGAAAGTGCTGTAAGGAAGGAATTCATAAAGTGAGACACTGCACTTTAAAAACTACCCTCAACAAATATCAAGGAGTACACATTCTTGCTTGGGTTTATTGTGATGATTGGAAGAGGAAGAAAACTCAAAGTAATGGATTATGCGCCCATGGAATTTGTCATGCCTTCTCCAATTAGAAGGGATGGCTTTCCCCAACAGGATGGAGAAAACACATGTGGCTACTAGATTATGATATTATATGTCTGATAATCAGATGAAGGCACAAAGATTTATAGAGATAGAAAAGGGCAGCAGGAACAATAGCTATTTGCTAGATTGCCACTTGCTATTGGAAAAGTGAGGAGAATGCCTCTTGCGTTCTCCAACCCAATCACAGACCAATTTTTTCAGGAAGTAGTTCTAGGTTATTCCAGAGGTGGTATTCAGCAGGTTCTGACCAGTTCTGGAGAACCAGTAGTGGAAACTTTGAGTAGTTTGGAGAACCGGTAAATACCACCTCTGACTGGCCCCACCACCATCTATTCTCTGCCTCCCAAGTCCCAGCTGATCGGGAGGAAATGGGGATTTTGCAGTAACCTTCCCCTGGAGTGGGGTGGGAATGGAGATTTTACAGTATCCTTCCCCTGCCATGCCCGCCAAGCCAAGCCCACCAAGCCATGCCATGCCCACCAAGCCACGCCCACAGAACCAGTAGTAAATTTTTTTGAATTCCATCACTGGGTTATTCATCTTGCTTGCAGTGGGGGGGGGGGGTGTCTTGATTTCTTCATTCTCTGACCTTTATTCTTTGTTTTCTTCCTCCCTTTTTACAGACAATTTAGAAGGAAAGAAGTGAACATTTGAGTCATCATGGAAATAACCACGTCATTCCCTCAACCGTCAAATCTGCCCATTTCCCAAACCCCACTGTTTTGTCTCCTGCCCAACCTCTGCTTTTCTAGCCCTCTGTTATTTAATAGTGTCTGTCTTCCCCTTTAACCCCTTTGCTAGTGTGGGCCACAGTGCTGGCATTTGCCATGCCATGTTCCCTGCCAGCTGCTTCTCTACCCAACCCACAAACCTCACCAGCGACTTGGCTTCTGTATATTTTGAGCCACCTGCCTGTCCTTGCACATGCACACATACTGTCCCAAGTGCTTTCCGCATTAGTGACCACACTATGTTCGTTTCCCCCTCCCCATCTTCTCATGACTAGAACTCACCTCAAGCCAAGGACTGGATTTTTTAATTCACACATAAACAGAAGGAAACTTTTTGTTAGGAAAAACAAACAAATGAAACTCCTCAACTTGGAGGAAATGAAGAGATTCTTCTAGCTGCTTATTTATTGATATTAAAGAATAAACTCTTAACTGTATTAAAGATTTCTGACTTTTCTCTTATTGTGACTCACTGGGGAATGGACAGAGAAAGAGATTGATACTCTTCTACTACAATATATAGGTAGTCCTCGACTTATGATCACAATTGAGCCTAAAATTTCTGTTGCTAAGCAAGATAGTTGTTAAGTGAGTTTTGCCCCATTTGATGACCTTTCTTGACACAGTTGTTAAGTGAATCACTGCAGTTGTTAAATTAATAACATGGTTGTTAAGTGAATCTGGCTTTGCTTGTCAGAAGGTTACAAAAGACCCTGGGACACTGTAACTGTCATTAATATAAAAGGACTGGAAAAGAGCTGATGTAGTTCCCATCTTCAAAAAAGGAAAAAAAATAGATCCAGGAAACTACAGACCTATCAGCCTGACCTCCATACCAGGGAAGATTCTGGAAAAGATAATCAAGCAACAAATCACCGAACACCTAGAAGCAAACAAAGTAATAACCAAAAGCCAATATGTTTGTCAAAAACAGATCATGCCCCATAAAATCTAGTTTAACATTTATTCCACTCTATCCATTTCCTCCACTCCCCTAAATATATCACTTAAAAATCCCTTTTCTTAGACTAATCAATCTACTAACTAGCTTATTCACCCACTATCATGCAAAATTACCATACACAACAATTCTTAATATCTTTGATTCACTGCCCACACTACTTAAAAATATATGTCTATATTTTCCATTATATCTAAATAAAAAAAAAGAAAAGACAATGACTTTAAATTTATAATCCATATATTATCTTCTTTGAGGTCTTTCCACTGGATTGGTAGAACCAACATCCATAATCGGGTAACATAGCTTGCTGGTGCAACAGTTTATTCAGGATCTTCAATCATATCTGCCCCCATCAGTAGTAAATATCTTCTTATATGCATAAAGGTAAAAACAACCACCCGAGTGACATTATAATTATATTCCATATAGTAATAATTGTGGGTTTCATCAGGATTATTGATTCCCATCATCGTAGTGGGTAACAACCCGATCTTCTGCATGCCCCAGCATAATTCTCTTGCCTTGTGATTCAAGATAATTATAATATGTTTATCAACACAAAAAGAAATTCCAAAGTGGATAATTCAAATCCATCAGTTTAAGGCTCTTTTCACGTCCCCAGATTACGGCCATGCAGAGATCTGCCTCAATCCTCAGGATGATATTAACCAATACATCGCCTCTTCTATATTTACACATAATCATTCATATTTTAAAGTCACTGGCTTCACTGTTGCTTGATTTAGAAATTTCTATTTTTATGCAACCTTTTTCTTTTTTTCTTTTCTTTTTGTGGGTTTGGTTTCCATCCTGGTTTCCTTTCTACAAATTGTATATCATCTGGTCGGTTTTCATTCTGCTTTGTAGATTGGTCTTGTTGGTTTTGTTTTTGTGTCTCATGTTTCTTTTTTATCCCTTGTATATCCCCTAATTGGTTTCCATGCTTATCCTTGCCTTGATAAGTCATCACATTAAGGTTAGATGCCACTTCTCTCAAATTTGTAGATAGTCCAGCTGGGGTGTCCGATAAATCCAAAGGCAATTCATCTGGTACAGTCTCTGTAATTCGATATTTTACCTTTATTTCCAGCTCCTTCTGCTTATCCTGTATTATACCTGAAGATGTTAAATTCATTTTCAACCTATTTTGATAAAATTCTTCCGCTCTTTCAACAGTATTTAGCTGATATCTTTCTCCTTGATATCTGAATATAATACCAACTGGGGCGTCCCACCTAAATGGGATATTTCTCTTTTTTAACTCATTCACCAGAAAACCAAATTTCTTCCTTTCCATCAATATCTTAGGTGGGAGTTCCTTGTAAATCCAAATCTTTCTTCCATACAATTGCAAATTAGAATTGAAGGAATTTTGCACGATATTATTCCTAATTTCTTTATCTGTAAAATAAATCACCACATCTCTAGGCAATTGCCTTTGCTTGGCAATCCAGGAGTTTATTCGATAAACTCTGTCAATCCTACAAAACACTTCCTCAGGTTGAACCTTTAGAATCCCAGCTAGAATTTCAGAAGATATTTTCCTTAAATCATCTCTATTATTTTCCTGCAAACCTCTTAATCTTATCGCATATTCTGTGAAATTATATTGTACCATTAAAATCTCTTTTTCAATCTTCAGTTGCAGATTTTCTACATTATCAGACTTTTGATCAGCATCCATTTTAGGTTTTTCTTCTAAGCTATTATCCTGAGTGTTTGTCAAATCATTTTCAATTTTTTGAGTTCTATTGTCCAATTTATCTTGAATTTCTTCCATTTTAGACTCTAGTAAATTAGTATTTGTGTCCAACTGTATCATAAATTCTGAAAAACCATTAGCCACTTTTGAGAATTTTTTCTCCAAAAAATCAAACTTAGATTTCACCAATTCTTTAATTTCCTGCTTAAATTTTTCAAGTTGCTGATTCACAATCTCCTCCCTTCTTTCAATCTCCTCTAAGAAAAATTCTATTATATTAAAATCAGGTTTCTGAGACTGAAGAGTTAAGACTTGTTCCTTTAAATTGTTGGTGGGGGAATCCCCCCCCCTACTTGTTTATCTGACTTTGTAAGTCTCAGTGCCATGTTTCCGCCCTGGCAGGCTTTGTTAAAAAAAAAAAAAAAACAAGAAAAAAAAAAGACTTCTTTCCAATCAACAACAATATCAAGTCTCCAAGGGAAAAAGAGAGAAAAAGACACAGGAGCGAAGTTTTGTCTACAAATGTAGCCAGTGGTATTTATTCCGCTACATTGTAATAATAGAAAACGGAAGGACTTTCTCTTTCAGCCTCTCCTCCAGCCGACGCCATTTTAAAAGGCTTTTTTTCCTCTTTCTTTTCCTCCTCTCTCTTAAGTAATTTTTTAAAAAAATCAGTAAAATACTTGCGGTTCAGTATTACAGGTCCAGCTCACATTTTCTTTGAGTAATCTGTTAAATTTGCAGGCTTGCTTTTGACGCCTGGCTCTGCATTAGCAGAGGTCTCCCAAAGCCCGGAGCAGCGGCTGGGGATACGGGGCATCTCATCCGCTCCGTCCCAAAAGTAAAGGAAAAACTTTTGGGACTCCGCAGAGAGTTCTACCCACCCCTGCCGGCTCTATCTCCGTTTCCTCATGGAAACGGAGTTTTTTCGAGCCGCCATTCCGTTGTGAAGGCGGCTCTGACAGGCAGTGGAAGCTGACGATCCCAAAGGAACGTCTGGCAGCGACGAACAGCAAACCGGAAGTCTTTGAAATGTTATAGTAATATATATAGAAGATTAAATGTTAAAGTAGGACTTTTCGTATAGTTTTAAAGTGGAGAAGTTATTCTATAATGTTATAGTATAATGTCTTTTTTTTTTCTTTCTTTTCTCTTTTCTGAAATGTATGGATAAAGGGGGATGTCATAATATTAATAATATTTTTAGTAAGTAAAGGTCAATATTTAGAGGAGGGAGTAAGTAATCTGTTATGAATTAGGTTTTTTTTTTTGTTATGAAGAAGTCACAGGGGGGGATGGGTGGGGAGGGGGGGTTAGGGAGGGGGAGGGAGAGGGGGAAAAAAAGGGGGAAAAATTTGTATTTGAAAACTTTTTCAATAAAAAAAAAAACAAAAAAACAGATCATGCCAAACTAATCTTATTGCATTCTTTGACAAAGTGACAAAATTAGTGGACCAGGGGAATACTGTCGATATAATGTACTTGGACTTCAGTAAGGCATTTGATAAAGTAGACCATAACCTACTACTAGATAAAGTAAAAAAATGTGGGTTAGACCAGGGGTCCCCAACCTTTCGGACCTCAGGGACCACTAAATTCATCATTTTAAATCCCGCGGACCACTAATATGATCTGCCTAATGATCAGCTGGGTGGGCGTGGCTAGGTGGTCA
>NW_027256885.1:61787822-61790322 GCF_029215685.1 Pituophis catenifer annectens
TCATTATACATTCTCTTACATTGAGATACCGAAGATCTGTATGTTTTGTTCTAGTCTTTACAGCTATATTTGTTGCCATTTTTATTGCTGCCTGATTATCTTCGTATACTATTATAGGATCTTGTATATCTATTCCTAAATCTAGCATCAGCTGCTTAATACTGATCAAATCTGTACATAACAAAGATAAACAACAAAACTCTGCTTCCATTGTAGACATACTTAAATGCTGCTGTCTTATCGAACGCCACCATATCAAAGATTTTCCCAGAAATACAACGATTCCTGAGGTTGATTTTCTTGTATTCACATCTGTTGCGAAACTAGCATCTGCATAAGCGGTTACATGCAATTCTTCTGATGGTTGTAGATACAATGCATGATGCATGGTATATTTCAGATATCTAAGAATACGTTTTGCTCCTTGCCAATGTCTTTCTGTAGGTTCCGTGTTGAATCTAGCTAATTGGTTCACACTATAAGAAATATCGGGTCTAGACCAACTGCTTATGTATGATAAACTGCCAATCAACGATTGGTATATCCCTTTATCAAACAACGGACTTTGCACATCAGTGTTGCAATAATCTTGAACCATAGGTGTCTTTGATGGTTTACACAATTCCATTCTGAACTGTTTTAATAGATTATTAATTTTATCAGTTTGGGATAATTTAAATCCTCCCCTAGTTTTTTCGATCCTTACACCTAGGTATTGTTGTATCTCCCCTAGATTCTTAATCCTGACATGAGCTTTTAATTCATCAACAATCCTGTTGGCCTCTTGCTCATTCTTTGTAATCAGAATTATATCGTCCGTAAAAAGAAGTAATAATGATACTATACCATCCCTTTCCATTTTAAATAAACATAGATCTGCTAATTCTGCTTCAAATTCAATTTTCTTCAATGTTTTTACAATGCACTGGTTCCATTCATAACCTGACTGTTTTAACCCATACAGACTTTTCTTTAATAACCAACAGTCAGCTTTCCCATTTTCCTCAAATCCTGAGGGTTTCTTTAAATAAATTTCATGCTGTAATGGTGCATGCAGATATGCGGTTTCTACATCTAAATGGGTAACTATATATTTATTTCTAGCTGTCCATACCAACGCTGCTCTTAATGTAATGGCTTTTAAGCTTGGAGCGAATACTTCATCATAATCATTAGGAGACTGATTAAATCCTTGAGCTACTAGCCTAGCTTTATATATTGGTATCCCATCTATCCCAGTCTTTAATTTATATATCCACTTACTACCGAGTATAGTTTTTCCTTTTGGAACTGTTACAGACTCATACACTTTCAAATTCTGTAAAGATTGTAGTTCTTTAGTCATTGCACCTCTCCACACTTTCTGGTCTTCAGGTGGAAATGTGGTCAACTCATTAAATGTAGTAGGGACTTTATTTACTTGATAGACTGTAATTGCCTGATACCTATCAGGTGGTCTTGTTACTCTACTCGACCTTCTTGGGAGTTCAGGACTTACAGATTGCCTCTCCACCTTAACCTCTTCCTGTACTACGTCTTTCTCTACCTCTTCGCTCTGGATATCTGGCATTTCATTGGTAGCTTCAGTCTGAGTTTCAATGATAACCTCATTTTCAGTACCTAATTTATTCCACCCTACATGCTCCATAAACCTGGCATTTGCACTGTTAACTACCGTTGCTGTTCCTTTTACCCAAAATCGGTAGGACCTGTGGTTTGAATTATAACCAACAAATATTAATTGTTGTGCCCTACTCTGGCCCTTACGCCTTAACTGCGCTGGAGTATGTACCCATGCAGGTGATCCAAATGTGTGTATGTAGCTCAAATCTGGCTTCCTTCCATGCCATACGGTATATGGAATTTTGTTAGTGGTTGTATTTATGATGCTGTTTAAGAGTGTATTTGCACACATAACGGCTTCTCCCCATAAATTAGCCGGTAAACCTGCATCAGCTAACATTGATCTCATCATTGCTTGTAGAGTTTGTCCTCTCCTTTCAACATATGAGTTATGCTGTGGCCGAAATGGAGCTGAACATTTGTGCTTTATACCAACATTATCTAACATTGATTTAAACCTTGTGTTGACAAACTCAGTACCATTGTCAGTTACAATGGTAACTATTTTTTTTATTTGTTTTTCTCTCCACAAACTTAATCCATTGAACAAAATACCGAAAAGTATCTACCTTAGACTTCAATAGGTAGCAAAAACCATACCTGGAATAATGGTCAACTATACTGAGAACATAGCAAGCACCCCCTAAACTAGCCTTCATTGGCCCTATTAAATCAGCAAATACCACTTCCAGTGGTCTCTTCGTCTTAAACCCATCAAACCTATTAGCAGGGATTGTTCTACTTTTCTGCTGATTACAAATATTGCAATTTAAATACTGGTTACATGGTTTCAGCTTCAACCCATCAACTAATTTTACAGTTTTCTGTAATATCTTAAAACTGATATGCCCCATACGCCTGTGAAGCAAGTGAACAC
>NW_027256885.1:61795322-61800322 GCF_029215685.1 Pituophis catenifer annectens
GCTGGGGGAGCTGTTGCGCGACCACACTCTCAACAACCTTCGCAACAAAGCGAAGGTTGGAGACCGGACGATAATTTACCAACATTGCCGGGTCCAGGGAAGGCTTCTTGAGGAGAGGCCTCACCACCACCTCTTTCAAGACGGCGGGAAAGTCACCCTCACTCAGCGAAGCGTTTATAATCCCCTGGAGCCAGCCTCGTGTCACTTCCCGGGAAGCCAGTACTAACCAGGAAGGACACGGGTCCAATAAACAAGTGGTCGCGTTCAGTCTACCCAGAATCCTGTCCACGTCCTCAGGGGTCACAGGATCAAACTCATCCCAGATAACATTCTCAAGACCTGCCCCTGTCTCTCCCCCTGAGACTACCCAGTCGGAGTCCAAATCTTCCCGAATCTGAGTGATTTTGTCATACAGATACTGAACAAAATCCTCGGCTCTACCCTCCAAGGGGTCCTCCCGCGCTTCCTGGTGGAGCAGGGAGCGGGTCACCCTAAAGAGGGCGGCCGGGCGATTATCTGATGACGCAATAAGAGCAGCAAAATAACTACATTTCGCTGCTTTTATCGCCACTAAGTAATTCCTAATGTGGGATCTTACTAGTGTCCGGTCAGATTCAAGAAGACTGGCCCTCCAACTACTCTCTAGGCATCTTTTCCGGCGCTTCAACTCCCTCAGCTCCTCGGTAAACCAAGGAGCCAATTGAGATCGGCGCCGGGTCAGAGGCCACAAAGGCACGACCCGATCCAGAGCACCAGCAGCCGCCCTATCCCAGGCGGCCACCAGGTCTCCAGTCGAGGCGTGTGCCAGAACCTCAGGAAATGGCCCAAGCTCCGTCTGGAATCTGTCAGGTTCCATCAGGCGCCTGGGGCGGAACCATCTTACCGGCTCCGCCTCCCTGCGGCGGGGTGCAGCGGTTCGAGAGTCGAGACGAAGGAGAGAGTGATCTGACCATGACAAGGGTTCAGTAACTATATCCCCTATATCAAGATCCCTCAACCACTGTCCAGAGACAAAAACCAGATCCAGCGTGTTTCCCCCTGTGTGGGTAGGGCCATGAATTAACTGGGTCAGGTCCATAGCTGTCATGGAAGCCGTGAACTCCCGAGCCATCTCTGACGTCTCACCCATGGACGGCAGGTTGAAATCCCCCATGACCATAAGCTTAGGGGTATCAACCACCACCGCGGCGATGACGTTGAGTAGCTCGGGCAGGGCTGTTGCCACATCTATCTATCTATCTATTCATCCATCCATCCCTCCTGTATCTATCTATCTATCTATCTATCTATCTATCTATCTATCTATCTATCTATCTATCTATCAAACCATAGGAAGTTTATAGTTACTGCTAAACATAACAATTAATAAATACATCTATCTATCTATCTATCTATCCATTGACCATCCATCCATCCATCCATCCATCCATCCATCCATCCATCCATGATAGGAAGTTATTAGTTACTGCTGAACATAACAATTAATAAATACATCTATCTATCTATCTATCTATCTATCTATCTATCTATCTATCTATCTATCTATCCATCTATTCATCTATCCCTCTATCCATCCATCCATCCATCTATCCATCCATCCATTCATCCACCAATCCATCTGTTATGTGGGGTGAATGAGGACGCAGGAAGCCAGAGTAGTTCGTGACAACAGCTCTTTATTGTATGGTGAGACTCCAGCAACCAAACCTGGGAGCCAGCTCCCTTTATATACCTTACAGCAGTAGTGGTCAGCCAATCAGCTGAGGGTCAGTTATTTCAAACTTCCCGCCAAACAAACCTATTTACATAACACTCCTCCCCTCCCAGAAGTCACTTGGGGTGTTATTTACATACAAAGTCTCTCAGGTGACTAGGGCGTGTACGAGTCCTAGTTGACCTGCGCAGTTTAGTCGGAGGGGCGGCGTCGAGCAGGTCGGAGGGACTTTCTGTTTCTCCCTGCTCCGCCAATGAGGCCTCCGGGACCTCCTCGTGGGCGGCGACTTCTCCGGCTGTTTGGATTACCTCCATGGGGCAGCGCTGGATACCAGAATCCTCAGCTAAGTCCTCCGCTCTACTCGGGCTTGTGTTTTGTGCTTCTGCTTGGTAGTCATGGTCAGAGATGGGGTCGTCTAACTTGTCGTTGGTGTCTGTGGTTACCCGTTTTCTTAGTTGGTCAATGTGTCTGCGCCAGACTCTCCCGTCCCCCATGTCTACCCTGTACGATTTGGGCCCCGTGATTTCTGTGATTGTCCCGGCTTCCCAGAGTGGGCCCTGTCCATAGTTTCTAGCGTGAACCGGTGTTCCTATGGTGAATTCTCTAAGCTTCCTCTCCCCCCCCCTTGAAAACCTCTGGAGAGTAATTGGGGTTGAGCCTATCTAGCATTCCTCGGAGTTTCCGTCCCATTAATAGTTCTGCTGGGCTTCGGCCTGTGGCTGTACAGGGTGTGGAGTGCTGCGCTATTAGAAACTTATCTATCCTTTCCTGCCAGTCTCCAGGGCTTAAACGTGAAAGGGCCTCCTTTGCTGACCTTACAAATCTCTCCGCCTGTCCGTTACTAGCCGGATGAAACGGGGCTGAAAGGACATGTCTGATCCCTAGTCCTGCTAAATAGCCCTCGAATTGTGTCGCGGTGAATTGTGGCCCGTTATCTGACACTAGGATGTCCGGTAACCCATGGGTGGTGAATAACTGTCTTAGCTCCCTGATGGTTGCGTCGGTGGTAGTGGCCTTCATTAGCTTGATCTCCAACCACTTGGAGAATGCGTCTACAACGACCATGAAGGTCTGTCCGTGAAATGGGCCTGCAAAGTCAATGTGTATCCTGGACCAGGGTCCCTGGGGCCTCTCCCACTCCCTCACGGGTGCCGTTGGTGGATCTGATCTGGACTCTTGGCAGGGCTGGCATCTCCCCACCCACTCGGTAATGTCTGTATCCATGCTGGGCCACCAGACGTAGCTCCTGGCTAGTCCCTTCATTCTTACAATCCCAGGGTGCCCCTCATGCAACAATGCTAAGACCTTCTCCCGTAAACGTAAAGGAATAACAACCCGATCGCCCCATAACAAGCACCCCCCTTGCATTGTCAGTTCGTCCCGTTTTCCCGCGAACGGTTTAAATTCCCCGCTCCCAATCTTTTCCGGCCACCCCCTCATGACCCAACTTGCGACTGTCCGGATCACGTGGTCTTTGGTTGAGGCTCCCGCAACCTCGGCTGATGTTATGGGCCCAGAGTCCAAAACGTCTATCAGCAGGATGGGGATGCCGGGTGTGGGGTCTTCTAGGCCGTCAGGTAGTGGACATCGGCTGAGAGCGTCCGCGTTGCCCATGTCCGTCCCTGGTCGATGTACCAGGCGATAGGAGTATGCTGCGAGGAAGATGGCCCAGCGTGTCATCCTGGGCGATAGTGCTGCCGGGGTTGGTCGGTCTCCCGCGAGGAGACTCAGGAGCGGTCGATGGTTGGTGATTAGTTCAAAATCCCTCCCGAACAAGTACTCGTGGAATTTCTTTACTCCCGAAACGGCGGCGAGGGCCTCCTTGTCGAGCTGGCTATAATTTCGCTCGGCGCTTGATAGAGTTCGGGAGTAGTATGCAATGGGCGCTTCTAGGCCATTCGGGAGTCTGTGGCTCAGGACGGCTCCCACCCTGAACGGGGACGCGTCACATGCTAAAACAAGGGGAAGCGTTGCATTGTATTGTATTAAAAAGATTTCAGCTGATAACAGTTTTTTGATGCCGGCGAATGCCCTGTCTTCAGCCTTCCCCCATTTCCAAGTGGCTTTCTTTGTTAACAGTCTATGTAGGGGTTCTGCCACTGTTGCCTTGTCTTTAAGGAATATGGCGTAAAAGTTTAATAGTCCCAGGAAGGCCTGTAACTCTGCCTTGTCTTTGGGGGTGGGTGCTTCTCTGATTGCCCTGATCTTGCTTTCTGTGGGGTGTATGCCGGTGCCATCTACTCTGTACCCTAGGAATTCGACTGAGGGGACTGCGATCATACATTTATTTCGTTTTACTCTGAGTCCTGTGTCCCTGAATTTCCTTAGGACTCCCCTCAGTCTTTCTCTTAATTGTTGCTCATTGTCGGCGGTAATGAGCACATCATCAAAATAGGGCACCACCCCGGGAATCCCTTGTAGTAGCCGCTCCATGGTGCTTTGGAAAAGTCCTGGGGCTACGCTTACTCCGAATTGCAAACGGGTGCACTTAAAGGCCCCTCTGTGGGTTACGATAGTCTGTGCCTCTGCGGTAGCGCCATCTACCGGCAGTTGCTGGTACGCCTGCGCAAGATCGAGTTTTGTGAAGATCTTGCCGGGGCCCAGGGAATGCAACAAATGGTGAACGATGGGCACTGGATAGGCGCTCTGCTGCAGGGCCTTATTAATTGTGCATTTATAATCAGCGCATATGCGCACTGATCCGTCCGGCTTGACCGGTGTAACAATTGGGGTCTCCCATTTGGCGTGGTCGACTGGAACGAGCACCCCTTGTTTGATTAATTTGTCCAGTTCAATGTCTATTTTGGGCTTCAGGGCAAATGGTACCCGCCTAGGCTTTAAACGGATGGGTGCAACATTGGGGTCTAGATTAAACGAAATCGGGGTCCCCACATACTTGCCAAGCCTTTCGTCGAACACGTCCTGGAACTCCTGCATCAGGTCTTCCTTCAGGGTGCCTCGAACGTTCCTTACTCCGGTGAATCCCATGCCTAGGGCCCTAAACCAGTCCATGCCCAGGAGGCTTGGGAGGTTGTCGCTGACTACGGTGAGGGGCAGTTTTTTGGTAAACTCCCCGTACTTTACTTGGAACTCGCCTTTTCCTTCGACGGGTATGCGGTTCCCCTGGTAGTCCTTCAGTCTGCGTTGCTGTGGCTGGAGCTGTCGCTTGCGTGCGCTGGGGATGACTTTCCTTAGGTTTTCCCATGACATGATGGATATCGGTGATCCCGTGTCGATCTCCATCTGGCACTCCCGTCCCTCGATCTCGACCGTGGTGTAGGCCTTT
>NW_027256885.1:61807822-61810322 GCF_029215685.1 Pituophis catenifer annectens
CCTTGTTGAATGTTACAAAATAAATCTCTAAGTTGTCCCACCATTTCAGCTTGCAAAGTTTTATAATACACTGCAGTCAAACCATCCGTGCCAGGAGCTTTGGCTGTTTTTAACTGTTTAATTGCTGCTGTTATCTCCTCCTCTGTTATGGGATAGTTCATTCTTTCCTTTTGTTGATCAGTAATTTTTGTAACTCTCTTATCATTTAAATATTTTTCTATAAGTCCATTCTGCACCTCTTCTTTAGCATATAATTTAGTATAATAGTCCACAAAAGCTTCTTTAATTAATTTTTGTTGAAAGATTTCTTTCCCACCAATATCAATACTATCAATAGTCCGTATACTTTGTTTTTTCCTCAATGTGTAAGCCAACCATCTGCCCGGTTTGTTAGCGTTGCAAAATGTATTATGCTTCGCATATTGTAGACTTGTTGCAACTTGTTCCGCCATAAGCATTTGAAATTGGTCTTTCAGAAGTTTTATAGCACTTCGAATTCTTTCATCTGTTGGATTTTTAATAAGTAACTGTTCTTTATTCTTTATTTCCATTTCCAACTCAATTCTTTTCTTTTGTCGGAACTGTCTATGTTTAGAGTTCATATAGATAAGTACCCCTCTCATATAAGCTTTACTTGCATCCCAAACAATTTCAATTGGAGTACCTTTATTCAAATTTATTTCAAAAAATTCTTTCAAATGCTTTTTAAGTTCTATTGTATTTTTTTCATATCTAAACAAGTTCTCATTTAATCTCCAGGAACGTCTCTCAACCTTATCCATCTCAATTTCTATCCATACAGGGCTATGGTCAGTCAAAGTTCTTGGAAAAATCTTTGTTCTTTTGGTCTTAACAAGTAGATCATTTGACAACAGGATAAAATCAATCCTAGAGAAAGATCTATGTCTATCAGAAAAAAAAGTGTAATCCAATACGTTTGAATTATATATTCTCCAAACATCTTTTAATTCCATATCTTCTTTCATATCAAAAAAAGTCTGTGGTAGTCTAATTCTAGACTTTGCCAAGCTCTTTTTATCTAGTTTAGAATCAATTACTCCATTCCAGTCTCCCATAATTAAAATAGATCTATAGTCCCATTGCAATATTTTAGTATGTAATATCTTATAAAAATAATCCTGTTGTTGGTTGGGAGCATAAATTCCAATCAGAAGAATTGGTCCATTTGCTGTAAACAATTCAATTGCTACAAACCTACCATCTTGATCTGCTTCTATAACTTTCGCTGTTAATTTTTTATTTACATAAATAACCACACCATTCTTTTTCTGCGAAGTCGAAGATATAAAATGTGCTCCTAATTTTGAATTTATCAAATATTTTTGATCTTGAGTAGTTATATGCGTTTCTTGTAAACATATTATATCATTATTAAATTGTTTCAAATATGTAAATAATTTCTTCCTTTTCTGTGCTGAATTCAACCCATTGACATTCCAGGATAGACACTTAAAGGTCATCAGCCTCTTTCTGTAACGCAGAGCAAAATATTTGAAGTTCATCCGAGAGCTTCGATCTCGCTCCTCCCATAGCGCCACTCTCTTGTACGGTACTCTTAACTGCCTTCTTGTCTTGTCTTTCCTGTTGTTGTTGTTGCTTTTGTTTAAGTAGCTTGGATTGTGTTAAACACAATACGGGATTCTAAAATTTTGAAAGGCATAATGATAAGGCAAGAGGATTATAGAATAAAGGCATTTGCAGATGATCTGGTGGTTACCCTATCACAACCAATGGAATCAATAATCTTGATGAATGACATTATACAAGACTATGGTAGAGTTTCAGGTTTTAGATTGAATTCAAAAAAGACCAAAATGATAGTTAAAAATATGACACAAGATCGTAAATATGAGCTTGAAAGGAGGGCAGGTTTTGAAATTGTACCTAAGGTAAAATATCTTGGAGTTCAGGTTGCAGAATCAAATTTGAAATTGTTTCAAAATAATTATGAGGTGTTGTGGCGAGAGGTCCAGAAAGATATGGAGACCTGGAAAAAGCTGCAACTGTCTTTACTTGGAAGAATAGCAGCAGTTAAGATGAACATTTTGCCAAGACTTCTGTTTTTGTTTCAAATGATTCCGGTGCTTAAAAGTGATAAACAATTGAAAGTTTGGCAGTCTGGTGTGAATAAGTTTGTCTGGAACGAGAAGAAGCCGAGAGTGAAATTGAAAATTATGCAAGATGTTCCAGAAAGAGGAGGCCTTAAACTCCCAAACCTACAGTTATATTATGATGCTGCAGCTTTAACTTTAATAAGTGATTGGTTTGGAAGTAAAAAGACTGGAATACTGAACGCAGAAAGTTTTGATCTCGAATTTGGATGGCATGCTTATTTATTTTATGACGACAAAGTAGATAAAGTATTTAAAAGTCATATACTTAGAGATTCCTTGATGAGAGTTTGGAAGAAGCACCGACTCAAATGGGATTACAAAATACCGCTATGGCTGGATCTTGGTCATACTTTGTGGAATACAAA
>NW_027256885.1:62067822-62070322 GCF_029215685.1 Pituophis catenifer annectens
ATTATGCAAAAACTATGTAACCTGTTTTATAGCCAAAGCAGAGCCACCACCACTAGACTATCTAGGGAGTTCCACTCCACCAAGCATAAGGCAGGGGTCCCATGAGTGAGCACATCTTAAAGATGAATGCTGCAAGGACAGAACTCATGCAGAGGGGGGAAATCATCACTGAAGAGAGCATGATAAGCATAATCATAAACTCTCTTGATAGCAGCTGGGACATCTTTATGACCCAACTAAATAGCCTCAACTTGCAATACCTCACACTAGGCTCACTGACCAGTCAGCTCGTTGCGGAGGACACTCTGAGGAGGGAACGCCAACTAGCCAAAGGGGACCCCAGACCCACAAAGAGGGTGGATTTCCAGGATAGGGCCAGGGATACCTCAGAATGTTATTCTTGTGGATCGAGGAACCACTTAAAGAAGGATTGCCCCAGGAACCATAGGGATAGGGGACAGCACGACAGTAGAGGGGGAAGGTCACCTGAACGCAGGTACCCAAAGGAAAGGGGGCGAGGGTGGTCACCCAACCCCAGGAAACACCACGAGCGCAGAGACCACTCCAGGGAGAGTAGCTCTGGCTCCATGTACGGGATCAGGCACGATGACCCAAATGACAAACATAAGATAGAGAGAAACTCATGGCTTCTAGATTCAGGGGCCACAAGTCACACTACCTGTAACCCAGAGCTGCTAGACTCACTCACAGAAATAGACTCAGAAATAAAGGTGGCAAACCAAAGCAAGGTCAGAGTAGTGGGGAAAGGAAACGTACACATCACACAGGTAGGGGACTTAAAAGAAGTACTGTACATACCAGAGATTCCCCACAATGTGCTAGCCATCACAAGGCTAACACGAGACACAAATATAGAAATAAAATTTAAAGATGGAAAGGCACACTTGATCAAGCAAGGGAAAGAGATAGGAAAGGTAACCATACACGAGGGACTTCCCTACTTCACACCCAACGCAAGGGAGGAAGAAGGCATTGATACCAGCACAAACCACAGGGTAGATAAGTATCCAGAAACAGAGGGGGTGCAGCAGGAGGCAGGATGTAGCCATGAGAAGACAAACAAGTCTGTATCTATCGGCAAGCCATTACATGATAACTGCGCCCACCTCCTCCACAGGAGACTGGGACACATAAGCTTCCCCATTGTAAAGAAAATGACGGAATGTACCGAGGGTCTCAAAGTAAAGAACTGCGAAAACTACTTGGAGTGTTCAGTTTGTAAGCGTTCTAAGATCAAGGTTAAGGCCATCCCCAGGGGATCCAAACGAACCACGGAATACCCCTTCCAATTGGTGCATATGGACTTGGTAGGGCCAATGAAACCCTCTGTAGGACATAGGAAGCGATTCTTCCTCACGATTGTAGATGACTACACCAGATACGGGTACGTCTACTCCCTCAGACACAAAAATGAAGTATTCCAAAGGTTTAAAGAATTCCACAGGAGAGTAGATATGCAACACAACATGAGAATAAGGCAGATAATGACTGATAGGGGCTCAGAGTTCATGGCCAAAGAATTCACAAGGTGGCTGAGGGAGCAGGGCATAGCGCATTACACCTCTTCACCTTTCTCCCCATTCCAAAATGGAGTCTCAGAGAGAAAAAACGGAATGTTGCAAACCATGATGAGGTGCGCCCTGGAGGATGCTGGGATGGGGCAGCATTTCTGGTCAGAGGCATTACACTACGCCAATTACACCCTGAATAGACTGTGGTCAAGCTCTATCAATAAGACGCCATACGAGATGCTATACAACAGAAAGCCCAACATTGCTCACTTACACATATTTGGCGCCCCAGCTGATGTCCACATTCCCAGGCAGCTAAGAAGAAAGGGGAGAAATTATCAAAAAGGTTAAGGTTCGTGGGTTACGAACCGGGCACAAAGGGCTACAGATTTGTCGACAACAATAACCGTTTTGTGGTTTCCAGATCAGCCAGTTTCCACGAAAACGCAAACTGGTCGAGGGTACACTCCAATGACATCCCAACCAATAGGGTCACATTCGAGCATGACCAAGGGGAAAGGGAGGTCAGAGAGGTCACAGGGCACAAAGCCAACCATCGCAAGGCAAGCGTCAAAGGTTGGAAAGAAGGACACCCCTCACTGAAGATAGATGACCTGACGGACAATGAGGCAGACAACATGCAGGAAACCGAGCCAACCCCCAGCAGGCCAGTCAGAGGAACCAGAAACAAGCTACCAAAGAAGTTAGAGGACTACGTCATGACCATCCACGACACCCATTTCACGCCCAGCTCATATGAAGACATCCTCGGGCTCCCCCAGGAAGAAAAAGAAACATGGATGTCTGCCATGGAGAAGGAGATGGAAAGCCTAAGGAACCTCCAGGTATACTCACCTGCCCAAGTTCCAAAGGACAAAAAACCAATAGGAACCAAATGGGTATTCAGGGTTAAGACATTAGAGGACAACAAGGTCCTATACAAGGCAAGACTAGTCGCGCAGGGTTTC